>NC_069500.1:905514520-905814520 GCF_027579735.1 Bombina bombina
TACCATGTAGTGCACCAGACACGTGCACACTGCCTATCTACATTTCTCTTCCATAAAAAATAATAATAAAAGAAGTAAACTATTTTAAAACTTTTTTTAATTCTATCTGTCTGAATCATGGAAGAAAGAAAAAATAGGTTTCATATCATATTCCTTTAAACCAGAAGGGATTGCATGGATCCACAGATTATTTCTAGACCCCACGCTATTCACTGGGAAATATACATTTAGTGTAATATTATTAATATATTAAAAACATATAAGAATCTTAGGGCCAGATTACAATATCGGGGTTTCACGGCCGTTTGCACGCAAGTTAAATACAACTCGTATCACAAGTTGAAAGTAAATGTGAACGCGCGTGCGCAATCGCGATTTACACTAGAATGATTACAGTGACTTCAGAGCTCTGGTTGACTGTAACACAAGTCAAAAAAGTGACACAAAACACATCAAAATGTAATTTAAACTACAGTAACACTCATAATAACACTACCTAATAAAAATTATTAAAAAAATATCGCACAAAAAAGTTATAAGGCTCAAAGATATGAGAGATAAAAAAAAAGGACCTGAAAAGGGCTTTAAAATACAGATACATACTAAATATGTATATTTATTTATGTTTATATGTGTGTACATATGTATTTATATGTGTATATATGTATTTATAGACATATATACACATATAAACACATAAATATGTATGTATACATATATAGACATATATTTAACCTCTTAAGGACATATGACGGAATTTTTCCGTCATAAAACAATTGAGCAAACTGAAAGCTCTGTCCTTAAAGGGTTAAGTGTATTAGTGCCATTTGAAGTCAAGTAGATGAAAACATAAAACATATTTATGCAATATTCATATTTAATAAAGTGTTTATGTATTTTACTGTAAATATTATACATTCCAATGTTCTGCATATAGCAGAATGTTTTGTGTATTGTGAAATAGATATATATATGTGTATATATATATATATATATATATATATATATGTACATATATATATACCTATATATAGTCATGTAAATATATATGATCCATACATTCCAATGTTCTGCAAATAGCAGAATAAGTTTTGTGTATTATGAAATATATATATATATATATATATATATATATATATATATATATATATATATATATATATATAGAGACTATACCGAAACGATCGTCTGGGGTTGCTGTGTTCCTTGTTTAGAGAGGAGTTGCCTGGTATTTCGGCGCTGGACTGGCCGTAATGGGCGGGGTCAGACTAATATACTACAGGAGAATTCTACTCTGTGAAAAGCATTACTGGGCTAAAAGAAGTTGCACCCAGGTGGTGAATCACCATAGAACAGGCTAACAATGATATTGAGCTGGTTGTTCGTTCCTGTGAGTGCATTTCTCTCTAGTCTCCCTATGTGAAAAAGGGTAACCCAGACGTGGACCCCTTGCTCAGTGTGCTTAGAGGAACACTGCTACACCTCACTGACGAGGCCCAATGAAGGCCAAAACGATCGTCTGGGGTTGCTGTGTTCCTTGTTCAGAGAGGAGTTGCCTGGTATTTTGGCACTGGACTGGCCGTAATGGGCGGGGTCAGACTGATATACTACAGGAGAATTCTACTCTTTGAAAATCATTACTGGGCTAAAAGAAGTTGCACCCAGGTGGTGAATCACCATAGAACATGCTAACAATGATATTGAGCTGGTTGTGTTTCCTGTGAGTGCATTTCTCTCTAATCTCCCTATGTGAAAAAGGGTAACCCCGACGTGGACCCCTTGCTCAGTGTGCTTAGAGGAATACTGCTACACCTCACTGATGAGGCCCAATGAAGGCCGAAACGATCGTCTGGGGTTGCTGTGTTCCTTGTTCAGAAAGGAGTTGCCTGGTATTTCGGCGCTGGACTGGCCGTAATGGGCGGGGTCAGACTGATTTACTACAGGAGAATTCTACTCTGTGAAAAGCATTACTGGGCTAAAAGAAGTTGCACCCAGGTGGTGAATCGCCATAGAACAGGCTAACAATGATATTGAGCTGGTTGTTCGTTCCTGTGAGTGCATTTCTCTCTAGTCTCCCTATGTGAAAAAGGGTAACCCAGACGTGGACCCCTTGCTCAGTGTGCTTAGAGGAATACTGCTACACCTCACTGATGAGGCCCAATGAAGGCCGAAACGATCGTCTGGGGTTGCTGTGTTCCTTGTTCAGAAAGGAGTTGCCTGGTATTTCGGCGCTGGACTGGCCGTAATGGGCGGGGTCAGACTGATATACTACAGGAGAATTCTACTCTGTGAAAAGCATTACTGGGCTAAAAGAAGTTGCACCCAGGTGGTGAATCGCCATAGAACAGGCTAACAATGATATTGAGCTGGTTGTTCGTTCCTGTGAGTGCATTTCTCTCTAGTCTCCCTATATATATATATATATATATATATATATATATATACAGGGAGTGCAGAATTATTAGGCAAGTTGTATTTTTGAGGATTAATTTTATTATTGAACAACAACCATGTTCTCAATGAAGCCAAAAAACTCATTAATATCAAAGCTGAATATTTTTGGAAGTAGTTTTTAGTTTGTTTTTAGTTTTAGCTATTTTAGGGGGATATCTGTGTGTGCAGGTGACTATTACTGTGCATAATTATTAGGCAACTTAACAAAAAACAAATATATACCCATTTCAATTATTTATTTTTACCAGTGAAACCAATATAACATCTCAACATTCACAAATATACATTTCTGACATTCAAAAACAAAACAAAATGAAATCAGTGACCAATATAGCCACCTTTCTTTGCAAGGACACTCAAAAGCCTGCCATCCATGGATTCTGTCAGTGTTTTGATCTGTTCACCATCAACATTGCGTGCAGCAGCAACCACAGCCTCCCAGACACTGTTCAGAGAGGTGTACTGTTTTCCCTCCTTGTAAATCTCACATTTGATGATGGACCACAGGTTCTCAATGGGGTTCAGATCAGGTGAACAAGGAGGCCATGTCATTAGATTTTCTTCTTTTATACCCTTTCTTGCCAGCCACGCTGTGGAGTACTTGGACGCGTGTGATGGAGCATTGTCCTGCATGAAAATCATGTTTTTCTTGAAGGATGCAGGCTTCTTCCTGTACCACTGCTTGAAGAAGGTGTCTTCCAGAAACTGGCAGTAGGACTGGGAGTTGAGCTTGACTCCATCCTCAACCCGAAAAGGCCCCACAAGCTCATCTTTGATGATACCAGCCCAAACCAGTACTCCACCTCCACCTTACTGGCGTCTGAGTCGGACTGGAGCTCTCTGCCATTTACCAATCCAGCCACGGGCCCATCCATCTGGCCCATCAAGACTCACTCTCATTTCATCAGTCCATAAAACCTTAGAAAAATCAGTCTTGAGATATTTCTTGGCCCAGTCTTGACGTTTCAGCTTGTGTGTCTTGTTCAGTGGTGGTCGTCTTTCAGCCTTTCTTACCTTGGCCATGTCTCTGAGTATTGCACACCTTGTGCTTTTGGGCACTCCAGTGATGTTGCCAAACTGGTGGCAAGTGGCATCTTGGCAGCTGCACGCTTGACTTTTCTCAGTTCATGGGCAGTTATTTTGCGCCTTGGTTTTTCCACACGCTTCTTGTGACCCTGTTGACTATTTTGAATAAAACGCTTGATTGTTCGATGATCACGCTTCAGAAGCTTTGCAATTTTAAGAGTGCTGCATCCCTCTGCAAGATATCTCACTATTTTTGACTTTTCTGAGCCTGTCAAGTCCTTCTTTTGACCCATTTTGCCAAAGGAAAGGAAGTTGCCTAATAATTATGCACACCTGATATAGGGTGTTGATGTCATTAGACCACACCCCTTCTCATTACAGAGATGCACATCACCTAATATGCTTAATTGGTAGTAGGCTTTCGAGCCTATACAGCTTGGAGTAAGACAACATGCATAAAGAGGATGATGTGGTCAAAATACTAATTTGCCTAATAATTCTGCACTCCCTGTATATATGTGTGTGTGTGTGTGTGTAATATATATATATATATATATATATATATAAAACTATATATAGTCATGTAAATATATATGATCCATACATGCATATGATTTTATTTTGCTCAATAGTGTGTTAGGGATGGCGTTTTATATATATATATAATATGTATGTTATCAAAGTATTCCACATTTTTCACTTAATTATGTAGAGTGAGGTGGACAATAGCAGTTGACATTTCTTGTTTTCAGAAAAGGACTGTATATCCCCAACAGTTGTATTTCTTTACTATTCAGACCAGTGTTACTATGACGGAAGTCCTCTTAAACAGCTCTCTATTTTTTACTTTGACAAAGCAGTTGCCGAAATGCGCGTCAGGTGTTCGCACTGCTTCTCCTTAACTTAATTGTGAAAATTTAATAGACAAATATTTAATTGTTGGCCTTTATTGGCATTTTCTTACTAGTGGGTACAAGTGGGAATTTAGTACGGGGTGATACTAATTATAGTATCAATGGGGACATAATGATGTTTGTAACTGTTGTCAGCCCTGACTCCTATTGACAAAAAACAGATCGCTGCCACAGCGCTTACTTTCATTAGTATAACTTACGGTGCGAAAAATTAAGTATGATACAGCACAACAGGATATTGAGTAACGCTTTATAGTGGCAGTTAATGTGATCTTTCATGTCACATATATTGTTATCACTACAGTGCTAAAACCATATTCTTTTGGGTGAATATATAAAGTTGATAACATATCATACTGACATGTAGTAGATCACTATCTCAGTATCAAGACCAAAAGCGCAACCTGTGATTTTAGTAGTGTGCAAGATATAGCACAAATACAGATTAAGTTAAATACTTTCTTTTAGCGGCAGTCAGTTTGATCTCCTATGTCATATATAACTGTACTACTACATTACTAACCACCTTGTTATATATTATAGATTGATAGAACATTTGAATATAGCACGAGTGGATATAGACCAATTGATGTAGTGGCAGTCATCTCTGACCCATATGGTTACCCTGCAATATAGTATTCACATTATTAACCCCATGAGGAGTGTTGTTTGAACGTTAGTGCATATAATACAGCACAATTTGATATATTAGTGGCGGCACAGTGGCGGTCAATATTGACACATATTGCCACTGGTAGCAACGCCACCACAGCTCTATTATAATCTAGAAGTGTAATGTGCTTAATACACGGTTCATTCCCAACTAACCACTAGTATCCAATAGATCATTTCACTATTATGATATTATTATATTTGGGAATGCTTTATGCTCTCCCACACCTTTAAGAGGAGCAAGTGCGTGTAAGTTGCAATATAAATGTGTCTACCTCTGACACACTTTTCCACCTGACTTATTCGATTTTATATTTAGGATTTTATAGAAAACATTGTATATATCATCCCAGGTACACTTTGTTACCACAGTATAATTGTTATAGCAACGTCTACCTTGTCCAGTATCAATACGAGACTATCCACAATTAATTGTACAATCCCATAATCTAATGGGCACTAGGTTAATTTATTACTACTAGTGACAACTTTATTTAATAGAAATTTATTCAATGGGACTGTCCTGATGAATGTGGGGACATACATTACTTTTGAAGTGGACGTTGTACCCTGAATTAGGTGTAACACAACAGTGATACCTCCATTTTAATATTATACACGTCTTTTCTTTTAATAATTATTTTTTCACTAATAAAAGTTGTTTTAAGTTGATGTCTCAGATGCTCACCTTTAACTTGAATATTTAGGCTCTCACCTAAGTGTGCCCCAAGATATCTCTTTTCTTTTCTCCTTTTTAACTCATATTTTTTACTTTTCCCTAATTTTTTTTATTAAAAAAAAAAAATTGCATTTAGTAAACTTATATTTAAATGTATTTTGTCTAGGCACTGATAAGATTTTTATATGCAATGAAGAAAGGTTACAGAAAGGTCACTTACCATAACTGGCGCCACGGATTCAACGTTGCACAAACCATGTTCACACTTTTAATGGTATGTCTTTATGGAATATATCAACTTTTTATACATTACACATAATGGGTTGAATCTTTATGTATTTGGACATAAGTACAACTTTAAGTGCTTTAATTATATTTTGATTTGTTCTTTTCATTGTTTATTTAGACTGGGAAGCTAAAACGCTACTATACAGATCTAGAAGCAATGGCTATGGTGACGGCAGGGTTATGTCATGACATTGATCACAGAGGAACAAATAATCTTTACCAGATGAAGTATGTTCTTCTTTTTTTTTTTGTTCACCTCTTTATTTATAGTAGTTGGTAACACAATTACAGAGAAAGACAAATATGTAAAGAATACATTGGCATCAAACTAACAAGTTACAGAACTTGAATTTCACAGTCTTTATGCAGGAAAGAGTTCAATTAAAGGGATACTAAACCCAATTTTTTTCTTTAAAGGAACAGTCAACACCAGAATTTTTGTTGTTTAAAAAGATAGATAATCCCTTTATTACTCATTCCCCAGTTTTGCATAACAAACACAGTTATAATAATACACGTTTTACCTCTGTAATTACCTTGTATCTAAGCCTCTGCAGACTGCCCCTTTATTTCAGTTCATTTGACAGACTTGCAATTTAGCCAATCAGTGCTCACTCCTCGGTAAATTCACGTGAGTGAGCTCAATGTTATCTATGTGAAACACATGAACTAATGCCCTCTAGTGGTGAAAAACTGTCAAAATGCTTTCAGATTAGAGGCGGCGTTCAAGGTCTAAGAAATTAGCATATGGTTATGAACCTCCTAGGTTTAGCTTTCAACTAAGAATATCAAGAGAACAAAGCAAAATTGGTGATAAAAGTAAATTGGAAAGTTGTTTAAAATTACATGCCCTATTTGAATCATGAAAGTTTTTTTTAAACTTAACTATCCCTTTAATGATTCAGACAGGGGGGTCGATTTACTAAAGTGAGGACGGACATGATACAATGTAGCAATCCTCCCCCCCTGCAGATTCGCGGCCGCTAGCAGGGGGTGTCAATCAGCCTGATTGTATAGGATTGGGCGGATTAAAGACCGCAGCCTCAGAGGCAGCAGACCAGCTATGGAGCAGCAGTCTTTAGAAGGCTTGCGCAGAATCAGGGGCATCAAACTTCATTCAGAGCTTTATAATTCGGCCCCATTGCATGCAATTTTAACCCCTTAATGACCACAGCACTTTTCCATTTTCTGTCCGTTTGGGACCAAGGCTATTTTTACATTTTTGCGGTCTTTGTGTTTAGCTGTAATTTCCCTCTTACTCATTTACTGTACCCACACATATTATATACCGTTTTTCTCGCCATTAAATGGACTTTCTAAAGATACCATTATTTTCATCATATCTTATAATTTACTATAAAAAAATTATAAAATATGAGGAAAAAATTGAAAAAAACACACTTTTTATAACTTTGACCCCCAAAATCTGTTACACATCTACAACCACCAAAAAACACCCATGCTAAATAGTTTCTATATTTTGTCCAGAGTTTAGAAATATCCAATGTTTACATGTTCTTTGCTTTTTTTGCAAGTTATAGGGCCATAAATATAAGTAGCACTTTGCTATTTCCAAACCACTTTTTTTTTTCAAAATTAGCGCTAGTTACATTGGAACACTGATATCTTTCCGGAATCCCTATATATTTCTTGACATGTATATATATTTTTTTAGAAGACATCCCAAAGTATTGATCTAGGCCCATTTTGGTATATTTCATGCCACCATTTCACCGCCAAATGCGATCAAATAAAAAAAAAAAAGTTAAATTTTTCCAAATTTTAGGTTTCTCACTGAAATCATTAACAAACATTTTGTGCAATTATGACACAAATGGTTGTAAATGCTTCTCTGGGATCCCCTTTGTTCAGAAATAGCAGACATATATCGCTTTGGCGTTGTTTTTAAGTAATTAGAAGTCCGCTAAATGCTGCTGCACACCACAAGTGTATTATGCTCAGCAGTGCAGGGGTTAATTAGGGAACTTGTAGGGAGCTTGTAGGGTTAATTTTAGCTTTAGTGTAGTGTAGTAGACAACCCCAAGTATTGATCTAGGCCCATTTTGGTATATTTCAGGCCACCATTTCACCGCCAAATACGATTAAATTAAAAAAAATAGTTAACTTTTTCACAAACTTTAGGTTTCTAACTGAAATTATTTAGAAACAACTTGTGCAATTATGGCACAAATGGTTGTAAATGATTCTCTGGGATCCCCTTTGTTCAGAAATAGCAGACATATATGGCTTTGGTGTTGCTTTTTGGTAATTAAAAGGCCGCTAAATGCCACTGCGCACAAAACGTGAATTATGCCCAGCAGTGAAGGGGTTAATTAGGTAGTTTGTAGGGAGCTTGCAGGGTTAATTTTAGCTTTAGTGTAGAGATCAGCTTCCCACCTGACACATCAGACCCCCTGATCCCTCCCATAGAGCTCTCTTCCCTCCCCCACCCCACAATTGTCTGCCAATACTAAAATAAAAGGTATTTTTTTTCTTTTCTTTTTTTTTTTAAGCATATTTATATATGCTGCTGTGTAGGATCCCCCCTTAGCCTCCAACCTCTCTGATCCCCCCCAAACAGCTCTCTACTCCCCCCCCTCACTGCCTTATTGGGGGCCATCTTGGGTACTGGCAGCTGTCTGCCAGTACCCAGTTTGCATATAAAAATGTTTTTATACAATTTATTTTAGTTTTTTCTGTAGTGTAGCTCCGCCCCCCCAAGATCAATCCCCCACCCCCTCCCAGATCCCTTAGATGATTTCCATTAGTTTTTTTATTATTATTTTTTACAATAATAGCAAAATAGTTTCTGTAGTGTAAGCGGTTCCCACCCGCTCCCTCCCCGTGCACGCGCCCTCCCGCCCCCCCTGTGCACGCGCGCGTGCCCGTGTGCGCCCCCGGCGATCCCGCCCCCTCTCTGACTAAGAAGCCATCGATGGCCGCCCACCCACCTCCCACTTCCGCTCCCACCCACCAACGAATGCGGCCATCGATGTCCGGTGCAGAGAGGGCCACAGAGTGGCTCTCTCTGCACCGGAGGGGCAATAATTGTTATTGCAGGATGCCTCGATATCGAGGCATCCTGCAATAACCGGAAAGCAGCTGGAAGTGATCAGGATCGCTTCCAGCTGCTTTCCAAACCGAGGACGTGCAGGGTACGTCCTTGGTCGTTAAGTGACTTTTTTAAGAGGACGTACCCTGCACGTCCTCGGTCGTTAAGGGGTTAAGCAACTTTCTAATTTACTCCTATTATACATTTTAATTCTTTCTCTTGTTATCTTTATGTAAAAAGCAGGAATGTAAAGCTTAAGAGCCGGCCCATTTTTGGTTCAGAACCTGGGTTATGCTTGCTTATTGTTTTACTAAATGTAGCCACCAATAAGCAAGCGCTATCCAGATGATGAACGTAGAATGGGCTGGCTTCTAAGCTTTAAATTCCTGCTTTTTAAATAAAGATAGCAAGAATGAGCAAAAATTTATAGCAAGAGGAAATTTGAAAGTTGCTCAAATTGAATGCTCTATCTGAATAATAAAAGAAAAAAATTGGGTTTAGTATTCCTTTAAGTGTCTGTCCACTTCAATTGAGTGAAACATGTATTTTTATTTTTATATTTTTTCTTTGTAAATAAACGAGAGACGCCATGACATCTGCAGCCTACATAGACACAAGCAATATTCTAAATATTAGAGATGTTCAGCACAAAAAAAAAAATAGTTTGTTCCAATCTTTTGGAGCGAATATGCAGGGGAAATTTGTATTCGTTAAATGAATGTAAATGTTTTTTTGTTACAGGTGAAAATTTTCAACTGTAGCTTTATACTTGCCTCTAGCGTGCCAGAGAGCAGCGCTAACCCCTATCCTTCTTCTCAGAGCCCGGGTCCATGCTAATAAGAGATTTAGCAAAGCATATCCCAGAGCCTGTGTTAAAGGACAATTTATTTTAACAGAAACAAATTTCTGTTACAAATTTGCATTTGTTATAAAACAAATGTTCATTTCCACTATATACGCTTGTGCAGTAAACACGTTCGGCTAGATTACGAGTTTGGCGTTAGCCTTAAAAAGCAGCGTTAAGGGGTCCTAACGCTGCTTTTTAACGTCCGCTGGTATTACGAGTCAGGAAGGTACAGGTGTACCGCTCACTTTTTTTCCGTGACTTTTCCATACTGCAAATCCTTT
Source organism: Bombina bombina (assembly GCF_027579735.1). NCBI lineage: Eukaryota > Metazoa > Chordata > Amphibia > Anura > Bombinatoridae > Bombina > Bombina bombina. Next base: position 905,524,734 of record NC_069500.1, read on the forward strand.
TACGTCAATTGCGTATCCTATCTTTTTAATGGGATTTGCATAACGCCGGTATTACAAGTCTTGGAAGAAGTGAGCGGTACAGCCTTTACCTCCAAGACTCCTACCGCATTTAAAAGTCAGTAGTTAAGCGTTTTATGGGCTAACGCCGGAACATAAAGCTCTTAACTACAGTTCTACAAAGTACACTAACACCCATAAACTACCTATGAACCCCTAAACCGAGGCCCCCCCCCCACATCGCAAACACTAAAATATTTTTTTTAACCCCTAATCTGCTGACCGGACATTGCCGCCACCTACATTATACCTATGAACCCCTAATCTGCTGCCCCTAACATTGCCGACACCTACATTATATTTATTAACCCCTAATCTGCCCCCCCAACGTCGCCACCACCTACCTACACTTTTTAACCCCTAATCTGCAGACCGGACATCTCTGCCACTATAATAAATGTATTAACCCCTAAACCGCAGCACTCCCGCCTCGCAAACACTATAATACATTTTATTAACCCCTAATCTGCCGTCCCTAACATCGCCACCACCTACCTACAATTATTAACCCCTAATCTGCCGCCCCCAACGTCGCCGCTACTATAATAAAGTTATTACCCCTAAACCTAAGTCTAACCCTAACCCTAACACCCCCTAACTTAAATATAATTTAAATAATTCTAAATAAAATTCCTATAATTAAATAAATTAATCCTATTTAAAACTAAATACTTACCTATAAAATAAACCCTAAGCTAGCTACAAAATAACTAATAGTTACATTGTAGCTATCTCAAGGTTTATTTTTATTTTACAGGCAAGTTTGTATTTATTTTAACTAGGTACAATAGCTATTAAATAGTTAATAACTATTTAATAGCTACCTAGTTAAAATAATTACAAAATTACCTGTAAAATAAATCCTAACCTAAGTTACAAATATACCTAACACTACACTTTCAATAAATTAATTAAATACATTAACTACAATTAGCTAAAATAAAATACAATTAAATAAACTAAACTATATTACAAAAACAAACACTAAATTACAAAAAATAAAAAAATATTACAAGAAGTTTAATCTAATTACACCTAATCTAAGCCCCCTAATAAAATAAAAAAGCCCCCCAAAATAATAAAATTCCCTATCCTAAACTAAATTACAAAGTAATCAGCTCTTTTACCAGCCCTTAAAAGGGCTTTTTGCGGGGCATTGCCCCAAAGTAATCAGCTCTTTTACCTGTAAAAAAAAGAAATACAATACCCCCCCAACATTACAACCCACCACCCACACACCCCTACTCTAAAACCCACCTGATCCCCCCTTAAAAAAAACTAACACTACCCCATTGAAGATCACCCTACCTTGAGCCGTGTTCACCCAGCCGGGCACCGATGGGGCAGAAGAGGACATCCGGACCGACAGAAGTCTTCATCCTATCCGGGCAGAAGAGGACATCCGGACCGGCAGACATCTTCATCCTGGTGGCATCTTCTATCTTCATCCTTCCGGAGCGGAGCCATCTTCTATCCAGCCGACGCAGAGCCATCCTCTTCAATCGAAGTCCTAACGAAGAATGAAGGTTCCTTTAAATGGCGTCATCCAAGATGGCGTCCCTCGAATTCCGATTGGCTGATAGGATTCTATCAGCCAATCGGAATTAAGGTAGGAAAAATCTGATTGGTTGATTTAATCAGCCAATCGGATTGAAGTTCAATCCGATTGGCTGATTGGATCAGCCAATAGAATTGACCTCGCACTCTATTGGCTGATCCAATCAGCCAATTGGATTGAAGTTCAATCCGATTGGCTGATTAAATCAACCAATCAGATTTTTCCTACCTTAATTCCGATTGGCTGATAGAATCCTATCAGCCAATCGGAATTCGAGGGACGCCATCTTGGATGACGTCATTTAAAGGAACCTTCATTCTTCGTTAGGACTTCGATTGAAGAGGATGGCTCCGCGTTGGCTGGATAGAAGATGGCTCCACTCCGGAAGGATGAAGATAGAAGATGCCGCCTGGATGAAGATGTCTGCCGGTCCGTATGTCCTCTTCTGCCCAGATAGGATGAAGACTTCTGCCGGTCCGGATGTCCTCTTCTGCCCCATCGGTGCCTGGCTGGGTGAACACGGCTCAAGGTAGGGTGATCTTCAATGGGGTAGTGTTAGGTTTTTTTAAGGGGGAATCGGGTGGGTTTTAGAGTAGGGGTGTGTGGGTGGTGGGTTGTAATTATTATTTTGGGGCAATGCCCCGCAAAAAGGCCTTTTAAGGGCTGGTAAAAGTGCTGATTACTATGTAATTTAGTTTAGGACTGGGAATTTTATTATTTTGGGGGGCTTTTTTATTTTATTAGGGGGCTTAGATTAGGTGTTATTAGATTAAACTTCTTGTAATATTTTTTTATTTTTTGTAATTTAGTGTTTGTTTGTTTTTTGTAAAATAGTTTAGTTTATTTAATTGTATTTTATTTTAGCTAATTGTAGTTCATCATTTATTTAATTAATTTATTGATAGCGTAGTGTTAGGTGTATTTGTAACTTAGGTTAGGATTTATTTTACAGGTAATTTTGTAATTATTTTAACTAAGTAGCTATTAAATAGTTATTAACTATTTAATAGCTATTGTACCGAGTTAAAATAAATACAAAGTTGCCTGTAAAATAAAAATAAATCCTAAAATAGCTACAATGTAACTATTAGTTATATTGTAGCTATATTAGGGTTTATTTTATAGGTAAGTATTTAGTTTTAAATAGGATTAATTTATTTAATTATAGTAATTTTATTTAGATTTATTTAAATTATATTTAAGTTAGGGGGGTGTTAGGGTTAGGGTTAGACTTAGGTTTAGGGGTTAATAACTTTATTATAGTAGCGGCGACGTTGGAGGCGGCAAATTAGGGGTTAATAATTGTAGGTAGGTGGCGGCAATGTTAGGGACGGCAGATTAGGGGTTAATAAATTTATTATAGTGTTTGCGAGGCGGGAGTGCGGGGGTTTAGGGGTTAATACATTTATTATAGTGGCGGCGATGTCTGGTCAGCAGATTAGGGGTTAATAAGTGTAGGTAGGCGATGTTGGGGGCGGAATATTAGGGGTTAATAAATAAAAAGTAGGTGTTGGCGATGTTAGGGGCAGCAGATTAGGGGTTCATAGGGATAATGTAGGTGGTGGCGGTGTCCGGAGCGGCAGGTTAGGGGTTAATAGTATAATGCAGGTGGCGACGATGTCGGGGGTGGCAGATTAGGGGTTAATAAGTGTAAGATTAGGGGTGTTTAGACTCGGGGTTCATGTTAGGGTGTTAGTGCAGACATAAAATTAATTTCCCCATAGGAAACAATGGGGCTGCGTTAGGAGCTGAACGCTGCTTTTTTGCAGGTGTTAGGTTTTTTTTCAGCTGTCTCAGCCCCATTGTTTCCTATGGGGATATCGTGCACGAGCACGTTTTGCCAGCTTACCGCTACCGTAAGCAACGCTGGTATTACAGGGAGAAATGGAGCTAAATTTTGCTCAACGCTCACATTTCTGAGGCTAACGCAGCCATTCAGAAAACTTGTAATACCAGCGTTGTTTAAAGTGAGCACTGGAAAAAAAAGGCTTTTTAGCAACGCAAGTTTTTACCGACAAAACTTGTAATCTAGCCGATTGTAATTACAATACATTTCTGCTGTGTTGCTATAAAATTACATATCAGCCAAGGCTTAATGTTTTTAAAAGAAATTAACACCTTTTTACAGCACTTATTTTTTAATAGCCAAACGCCACCCACCATTTGCGTTATTTGGAGGAGCCAATTTGAGCTTTAGGGGTAGATTTACCAAGTAGCGGATGCTGCAATCTACCCTCATGCCGGAAACTTAAAGGGACAGTGAACCCAATTTTTTTCTTTCGTGATTCAGATAGAGCATTTTTTTTAATTGCATATTTTATCTGAATCATGAAACGTTCATTTTAACTTTAAATGGACACTGAACCCAAATGTTTTCTTTCGTGATTCAGATAGAGCATGACATTTTAATCAACTTTCTAAATTACTCCTATTATCAAATTTTCTTCATTCTCTTGGTATCTTTATTTGAAATGCAAGAATGTAAGTTTAGATGCTGGCCCATTTTTGGTGAACAGCCTGGGTTGTTCTTGCTGATTGGTGAATAAATTCATCCACCAATTAAAAAGTGCTGTCCAGTGGTCTGCACAAAAAAAAGCTTAAATGCCTTCTTTTTCAAATAAAGATAGCAAGAGAACGGAGAAAAATTTATAATAGGAGTAAATTAGAAAGTTGCTTAAAATTGCACGCTGAATCACGAAAGAAAACATTTGGGTTCAGTGTCCCTTTAAGTTAAAGTGAATGGGAAGTTAACCATATAAGGAAAAGTGAAATGATAGAAGTGAAAAAATGAATGAGAGTTTCATTCATGAAATCGTTAGTATATACTTATCTTCAGATATATTTCACTAGAAACGCTATTGGGATAAGAACTGAAGCTCCGGTCGCCATGTTCAGCAATTGATGACAGATGAATCATCTGCAATCAACTAATCGTTGTTCCCCCCCAGGGCGTTCAGCCCCCTTGCACAAACGTCACTGCCCGGGGGAAACGACACCCATGCTAAATAGTTTCTAAATTTTGTCCTAAGTTTAGAAATACGGTAACGGAATTTCAGACTAAAACTTCCCCAAAAGACCAGAGTATTTTTAGCATTTCTGCTATCACTCCACTTACTGCTACTTAGACAGAAATAGAGCCTTTTTTATATTTACCTATCAAAACTATATATATTTTGTTTTAGTAGACAACCTAGGCCACTTTTGGTAGCTTTCAAGCCACCATTTCACTGCCAAATGCGATCAAATAAAAAAATAGTTAACTTTTTTACAAACCTTTAGGTTTCTCACTGAAAATATTTACAAACAGCTTTGTGCAATTATGGCACAAATGGTTGTAAATGCTTCTCTGTCATCCCATTTTTTTCAGGAATAGCAGACATATATGGATTTGGCATTGCTTTTTGGTAATTAGAAGGCTTACCCCCCAACCTCCCTGATCCCCCCCCCAAACAGCACTCTAACACTCCCGCTCTACCTATTTTCCGCCATCTTAGGTACTGGCAACTATCTGCCAGTACCCGGTTTGCTGCAAATTATGCTTATTTATTTATTTTTTAAATAAAAAAAAAACATTTTTGTAGTGTAGCTGTCCCCCTCATTACCCTATTCCCTCCCAAATCCCTTTCCCACATCGGATCCCAAATAGGATCCCCCTTTCCCTCATTCCCCCTCCTCCTTCCCACTCACTGCTGCTGTTTTATTAAATTTTCTGTAGCGTTGAGGTCCCACCCACTCCTGCGCCACTCCCGCCCCCTTCCCGCCCTCCTCCTGCCCTCCTACCGTCCCCTTCCAGCCCTCTTCCTACCCTCCTACCGCCCCCTCCAGCGATGGACCACCCACCCGCCTTTCTCCTAACTTTTCCACGCCACCAATGATCGGCACCACCACTGGCCGATGTAGAGCGGGCCACTGCATCGGTTACTGACCGGAGGGTATTGATCGATGCCTCAATATGAAGGCATCGCTGCAAGAATACCCTGAGAGCAGCCACGATCGCTTCCATCGCTCATTTTTACCAAGGACATGCCAGGTATGTCCGTGGTCATTAACGGATGTTTTTTGGAGGACGTGCCTGACACGTCCTTGGTCATTAAGGGGTTAAAAGATTGTGCTATTGGTGTCCAAGATTAATTGTTGAAAACTTATACTGTATCCTATTTGGTAAACGGTACCTTGTAATAATGTCTCTAAAACGCCATCTGGATAAAAAGCGTACAGTTTTAGACACATTATAGGCTAGATTATGAGTGGATCGCAATATTGCACTTACTCGAGCGGGAAATGTACTGTCCAATCAGTATTACCATTGCATGTAAAAGTGTGCTGGTAATACAGGTGCAGAAAGTCAAGCGTTCACGAGATCGTGCTTCCTTGAGCTCCAATGTGAGCCTCATTTTCATGCTGGCAGCCACAGCAAACCACCTAGTGCAGGGGCAAATCATTCAATGTTGAGCAATAAGTAAATAGATATGTATATGCTTATCTATCTATCACTGTGGGGGACTTTAAAAATGCATGGGACAAGCATAGGGCTATCCTACAAACTAGATAAGTTTATACTGTTAGGTAAGGTCGGGCAGACTTGCTGGGCCTATGGCTCTTATCTGCCGTCAATATCTATGTTTCTATGTTTCTATCTATCTATCTATCTATCTATATATATATATATATATATATATATATATATATATATATATATATATATATATATATATAAAGAAGTCCTGACTGACTGACTCATCAATGTCCATCTCAAACCGTTTAACCTAGGCACGTGAAATTTGGAAGGTACGTTGTTTTTTTGACGTAGGCACTAAGGAAGGATTTTTGGAAATAACATCTCTAAGGGGGTGAAAAAGGGGATGAACTTTTTTATGAGGATACCTATATCTCAAAAACCAACAATGTTAGAGGCATGAAATTTGGTATTAAGATTCTCCATGAAAAATAAAGAAACACGTGTTTTACCATTTCCCCAAAATCCACTTAAGGGGGGACAAAAGGGGGGGCCGATTTATGAGGATACCTATATCTTAAAAACCGACTATGTTACAGACATGAAAATTGGTATTTAGATTCTCCTTGAAAAATAAAGAAACACGTGTTTTACCATTTCCCCATAATTCACTTAAGGGGGGTTAAAAGGTGGGGTGCGGATTTATAAGGATACCTATATCTCAAACACTGACGATGTTACAGATGTCAAAATTGGTATTAAGATTCTCCTTGAAAAATAAAGAAACACGTGTTTTACCATTTCCCAAAAATCCACTTATGGGGCTCAAAAGAGGGGGGCTGATTTTTAAGGATACCTATATCTCAAAAACCGACGATGTTACAGACGTGAAAATTAGTATTTAGATTCTGCTTGAAAAATAAAGAAATGCGTGCTTTACCATTTCCCCAAAATCTACTTAAGGGGGGTCAAAAGAGGGGGCTGATTTATGAGGATACCTACATCTCAAAAACCGACTATGTTAGACATAAAAATTGGTATTTAAATTCTCCTTCAAAAATAAAGAAACACGTGTTTTACTATTTCCCCAAAATCCACTTAAGGGGGGTCAAAAGAGGGGGGGCTGATTTATGAGAATAACTATATCTCAAAAACCAACAATGTTACAGGCGTGAAAATTGGTATTTAGACTCTCCATCAAAAATAAAGAAACACGTGTTTTACCATTTCCCCGGAATCCACTTAAGGGGGTCAAAAGGGGGTGCCGATTTAAGAGGATACCTATATCTCAAAAACCGACAATGTTACAGACGTGAAAATTGGTATTTAGATTCTCCTTTGAAATTAAAGAAACACTTGTCAAAAGAGTGGGGGCTGATTTTTAAAGGATACCTATATCTCAAAAACCAACAATGTTACAGACGTGAAAATTGGTATTTAGATTCTCCTTAAAAAATAAAGAAACATGTGTTTTACCATTTCCCAAAAATCCTCTTAAGGGGGTCAAAAGAGGGGGGCTGATTTATGAGGATACCTATATCTCAAAAAACAACAATGTTACAGACGTGAAAATTGGTATTTAGATTCTCCTTGAAAAATAAACAAGTGCTTTACCATTTCCCAAATATCCACTTAAGGGGCGTTAAAAGGGGGGGGGGTGATTTATGAGGATACCTATATCTCAAAAAACAGAGATGTTACAGATGAAAATTGGTATTTAGATTACGAGAAACACAGAGAATTAACAAAAACTCAAGACGTTCATGTCAGCGAGTGTGCAACCTGAACCGGCACACACGTGAGGGCACATGTCATTGCGAGTGGTCGGGTTTTTACCTATTTTTTACAAATCACAAAATCCATGCGAGCGAAACGGCGGGCAACAGCTATTATACATATATATTTATGTGTTTAATTGCACTTAGCACAAAGTAAAAATTCAAGCTTGCGGTCACATTAACCAGCCACTTGTAAATGGTTGGTTAGTTAACGTGAACCTGTAAACAGGCAAATTGACCCCTTTACGGGCAAACATTATAATAGCGCCTCACTTGTAATCTAGCCCTAAGTCTTTCAAACATCACGAAATTGTTTACATCATCATCATGGCCTTTTAAAGGGACAGTATAACCCACTACAAAAGGGTAATTTTTGTTATTTTGTGACACCTGTGTCTGTAGCTAATAAATTGTTTTAATAAATGTAATTTATTTATTTATTGTTCATCTTCTTAGTATTTGTGTTGTTTTTTGCCAATTGCCATTTAGTCTCTATACCCCACCATATATTCTGTTTTGAACTACGTACACCTGTGAATAGTAGGTATAACAAGTATTAGGGGTAATTTAGCTGATTGGTAAACTAGGTAAACAAAGTCTATATATCTTCTTTAGCCTGCAGGCAATAAGGATAGCAAAGGTCATAAAGTTAGTATAAAATTAATTATTCTGCAGTTGCTATCTGATAAAACCAATTAGGGACAGGTATATTGCAGAGTTAGCCTTGAGAAGCCAGCAGGTACATTCCAAGTTCTGAGATTTAGAAATTGCCCAATTTTCTGACATAAATTACATGAAAAGTGTGCAAAAGAAATAATGAAAATATATTGCAAAATTGTTTCATTCTGCATAACTAAACGTTTTATATAAAATTCTCAAGGTGTTTGCTGTCCCTTTAATGGTCTAAAAACTTGTTTTGTGTGCACTACTTACTAATTGTTACATGCGCGTGAATAGTTAAATAGTGGGCGCGCTTTACTATGTTGTACTCAGAATGTATCACATCATGAGCACAGTGTATTACAGTGTGCCAACGATTTTGTGTCATTATGTTGGATATTAACTTTGTAGATTAAATTGTCACTTTTTTTTTTTTTTAAACAGATCCCAACATCCATTAGCAAGATTACATGGTTCATCAATTTTAGAGAGACATCACTTGGAGTTTGGAAAATTTTTACTAGCAGATGAGGTAAAATGAACAGCTTAATTTAGCATACAATATTTTTGAATTAATGAAAAAAAACATGCATATTATTTGGATACAGTTAACTAATTAACAAGGTGAGCACAGATCAAAATGTGAAATTGTGTCCCTTAAATTGACTTTATAAAACTTTAGTCTTTACAGTACATATATCAGCATTTCAACATAATGTTACTGGTTCCAAGTGCACTAAATGATCTAATTTGCCTTCTTGTGATACACAATGAAGGAGGCAAGATTTGAGTTTCATGTAACTGAGGATGAGACAGTAAATGTCTTGATTCATCTCAGCATTTCTCAAACACAGTTTTACACGAACTGTGTTATGCTTGTTGATTTAATAAAGTTTGTAGAAAAGTCTAAAAAGAAAATTTATGCTTACCTGATAAATGTATTTCTTTTTTGACACGATGAGTCCACGGATTATCTTAATTACTAATGGGATATTCACCTCCTGGTCAGCAGGAGGAGGCAAAGAGCACAATAGCAGAGCTGTTAAATAGCTCCTCCCTTCCCTCCCACTCCAGTCATTCGACCAAAGTTAGGAAGAAAAAGGAAAAGCCAAGGTGCAGAGGTGTCTGAAGTTTACAATAACCCACAACCTGTCTAAAAGAACAGGGCAGGCCGTGGACTCATCGTGTCAAAAAAGAAATACATTTATCAGGTAAGCATACATTTTCTTTTCTTTTTTAAGACACGATGAGTCCACGGATCATCTTAATTACTAATGGCATTCAATACCCAAGCTAGAGTACACAGATGATACGGGAGGGACAAGACAGGGAACCTAAAATGAAGGCACCACTGCTTGAAAAACCTTTCTCCGAAAAATAGTCTCAGCTGAGGCAAAAGAGTGAAATTTATAAAACCTTGAAAAAAGTGTGAAGAGAGGACCAGGTTGCAGCCTTGCAAATCTGTTCTACAGAAGCTTCATTTTGTAATGCCCAAGAGGAGGCAACAGCCCTTGGAATGAGCCGTAACTTTCTCGGGAGGCTGCTGTCCAGCAGACTCATAAGCAAAACATATTATGCTCTTCAGCCAAAAAGAAAGAGAAGTATCTATAGCTTTCTGACACTTACGTTTTCCCGAGAAAACCACAAACAAAGAAGGAGACTGGCGAAAGTCCTAAAACGTCTGTAAATAAAACTTTAAAGCACTGACCATGTCCAAATTATGCAGATTTAAGAAGAAGGATTAAGACACAAGGAAGGAACAACAATCTCTTATTAATGTTCCGATCAGAAACAATCTCAGAAAAAAAAACTAATTTAGTACGTAAAACTACCTTATCTGAATAGAAAAAAAGGTAAGGTGACTCATACTGTAATACTGAGAGTTCTGAGTATAGTAGTCTGATAGCTGCAAGAAACAAAACTTTGCAAGATAGTAACTTAATATCTAAGGAATGCATAGGCTCAAACGGAACCTGGAGAACTTTGAGAACTAAATTAAGACTCCATGGAGGAGTAACTAGTTTGAACATAGGCCTGATGCTAACCAAGGCCTGACAAAATGATTGAACATCTTGAACATCCGCCAGATGGTCGCGTAACAAAATAGGCCGAGACCTGACCCTTCAGAGAACTCGTTGAGAAGCCCTTCTCTAAACCCTCTTGGAGAAAAGACAAAATGCTATGAATCCTAACCCTACTCCATGAGTAGCCCTCGGATTCACACCAATAAAGGTATTTACGCCAAATCTTATGGTAAATCCTTCTAGTCACAGACTTACGAGCCTGAATCATGGTCTCTATGACAGAATCAGAAAAAAAAACCCTCGCTTGGATAAAATTAAGCGTTCAAACTCCAAGCAGTCAGCTCCAGAGAAACTAGATTTGGATGAAGGAAAAGTCCCTGAATCAAAAGGTCCATCCTCAACGGAAGTCTCCAAGGCGGTAGAGATATCATCTCTACCAGAACCGCATACCAAATCCTGCGAGGCCAAGCCGGAGCTATGAAGATCACCGAAGCCCTCTCCTGTTTGATTCGAGCAATTACCCATGGAAGAAGAGCAAATGAAGGAAGTAGGTATGCTAGACTGAAAATCCAAAGGACCGCCAGAGCATCTATCAGTTCCGCCTGTGGGTCCCTGGACCTTGACCCGTATCTCGGGAGCTTGGCATTCTGTCAGGATGCCATGAGATCCAATTCTGGTTGACCCCACTGGAGAACTATGTTTGAGAACACTTCCAGATGGAGTTTCCACTCCCCTGGATAAAAAGTCTGCCTGCTCAGGAAATCCGCTTCCCAATTGTCCACCCCTGGGATGTGGATCGCCAATAGGTAACAAGAGTGCACTTCTGCCCACTAGAATATTTTGGCTACCTCTGTCATCGCTAAGGAACACCTCACTCCTCCTTTGATGTAAGCCTGAAGTTAAGTTGTCCGACTGGAACCTGATAAACTTGACCGTGACCAACTGAGTCCAGGCCAGAAGAGCATTGTAGATCTCTTGCAGCTCCAGAATGTTTAGAGAAAGAACAGACTCTGACTGAGTTCAAACTTCCTGTGTCTTCAGGGAGCCCCAGACTGCTCCCCACCCCAGAAGGCTGGTGTCTGTTGTCACATTCACCCAAGATGGTCTGCGAAAGCAGGTCCCCTGGGAGAGATGATCCAGAGACAACCACCATTGAAGAGAGTTCCTTGTCTCCTGTTCCAGAATTATTCGAGGAGACAAGTCTGCATAATCCCCGTTCCATTGCCTGAGCATGTTTAGCTGCAGAGGTCTGAGATGGAACCGAACAAATGGAATGATGTCCAATGCTGCCACCATCAGCCACTGAACCACTGAAGGCCGAGGAGTGGACTGAAGGACTATACAAGTATCGATAATATTTGATTTCCTGACTTCTGTCAGAAAAAATTTCATTGATATGGAATCTATTATGGTTCCCAAGAAAGTTACCCTTGTGCTTGGGACTAAGGGACACTTTTCGAAATTTACCTTCCACCCATGAGATTACGGGAAGGAAAACACCATGTCCGTGTGAAATCTTGCATGCTATAAGGATGGCGCCTGGACTAGGATGTCGTCCAGATAGGATGCCACTGCCAACAGCGATCCCAGAGCCTTTGTGAAAACTCTGAGAGCTGTGGCAAGACCGACAGGAAGAGCCACGAAATGGAAGTGTTTGTCTAGAAAGGCAAACCTTAGAATTTGAGACGATTCTCGTGAATGGCACATGAAGGTACGCATCCTTTAAATCCACTGTTGTCATTAATTGACCCTCTTGGAACCAAGGAAGAATGAAACAAATAGTTTCCATCTTGAAGGACGGTCCACTAAGAAATTTGTGTAGACTCATGAGATCTAAAAAGTGGTCTGAAGGTTCCCTCCTTTTTTGGGAACCACAACCGGATTGGGATAAAAAACCCAGAACCTGTACCTGTATTGGAACTGGAACAATCACTCCCAGGTCTGATAGGTCTCCTACACCGTGCAAGAACGCCTCTACTTTTGTCTGATCTACAGATAATCTTGAAAACAGAAAACCTGCCTCTGGGAGAAAAGCTTTTGATCTCGAACCCAAGCCTGAGCGAAGACAGAAAACATGCCCCTTACAAGATCCGATCCCAGATCGGGGGCATGTCCTTCATTCTGTCTTTGATTCAACAGCAGGCTATGATTTTTTTTTTTTTTAAATCTTTAAATTTTCAAAAGAGATTATTTCCATCAAGCCAGGTCCCAACAGGGTCCTCTCCTTGTAAGGAATCACTAAAAGCTTAGACTTAGAGCATATATCCGTAGAACAAGGCTCTAACCATAAAGCTCTGTGAGCTGGAACAGAGCAACCTATGCTCCCAGTTTGATAAGTTGAAGGGAAGAATTTGAAATAAAGGAATTAGCCAATTTGAAAGCTTTTAGCCTGTCCTGGATTTTATCCAGGGAAGTTTCTGACTTAGTGGCATCAGACAACGCATCAAACCAATCTGCCGTTGCACTAGTGACAGTAGTCAAGTACACACCTGGTTGCCATTGTAAGCCCTGGTGTACACCCCACTTGTAATTTTTGTCCATAGGACCTTTAAAAAAACAAAACAACTATCCTCTAAGGGTATAGTAGTTCACTTAGCTAAGCTGAAACTACTTCGTCCCCCACTAGGGAATGTTTGCCCAGCCTCAGCTGAGTTGGCAATGGGAAACTGTTTTGTAAATATAGGGAATGCGTCCATCCTTATAATTCACTGAATGCACTAGTATAGATTACACCGGAAATGTCTTTACTGGACGTACTATGTTGGAGTCGCCCAGGATAGATAAAAACTCCTAAAGTAACAATTCCATCTGAGTCTGAGAATTCTCTCTCAGATAATCCCAAAGTATCTTCCTCCTTCAGTAACATGGAGGAACCATTAGAAATAGCAACTACTGAAATAATTTCTCTAGTAATGTTTTCTACCTTGTGGGAAAAACATATAATGCATCATAACTCCGAGTGGAGTGTAAAAGGAAGCACAGGGCACTGCATGTGGGCCATAAAATTTTGTGGAACACTATAGGAGATATATGTTGCATAACTTGACCATTGTCAACAGACTCCTAAACAGCAATCGCTTTAGAGGGAGTAGGTTCAGAAAAAAAATAAATATTTTTTTTCTTTTTTTTTAAATAAAATTTACACATTAAAAAAAAAGGTACTGTCTCTTTAATCTTAAAGGTATCTCTATTGTTGTGTGCTTTTGTTCCATCCTAAGTCACAAAGGATGAATTTACACAAATAAACAGCTGTAATTTCTTAATTAAAATTAACACACACAAACTTTTACTGCCTCTTTAACTGTTAAACTGAGACTGTTTACTTTTCTGTGCAGAAGTAACATATTTGCCTGCAAATATTGCATAACATATTTACCCCTCAGAATATTAACGCATAAAAAATGTTACTGTCTCCTTAAATTTAAACTGTAACTAGTTATTTTTCTGAGTAGAAAAAAACTTAGATTAACAAAAAGTTTATTTCAAGAACAGATATATGTAAAATATTTAGAGTGTACAGAGACTGAAAGCACTCTTTTGTGCCGTTTAAAAACAACTGTGTTATTATGTGATTATGTAACATAAAAATGAAACCATCCCCAAACCTCAGAGAACCTGAGGAGACTTGACACCGTATTGCCCAAGAAATAGAAGGCAACTGTATAGTATCCGGGAAAAAAACTTCTAAAGACAGAGTAAAGTCTCTCTGTTGCGTGACAACAAACGCAGCAGAGAAAACCCACTTTAACTGGATAGGAACAAATGGATAGGAACAAAGACGCACCAAGATGCGTAGGATAGCTCCGCCCATCATGGGCGTGACAAAATAAATCTCCCATGCGGCTAAATTAGAAATGCCGGGAGAATCATGGCGGCAATAATAATCAAAACCTCCCTTCCAGCTAGAAACACTGAGAAAAGCCTTTAGAGAGCACAGATTGCCCCAACAATGGAGCGAAACATGCCATGCACCATAGCTCCGCCCATCGTGTGTGTAAGAAGCTAAACCTCCCGGGCGGTCAAATTATAACAAGTGGAGCCACTGGGAGAACTAGTGCCCATCCCAACAAGGGATAAATAAGCCTCCCTTCAGTTATACAGTAATAAAATGTCCAGGGGAAAAATAACTTCTATGATATCATCCTCCTTCTGCGACACACCATACATGCGGTCGATCAAGAGAATTAAAAAACTAACCCTCCAGACGGCTTGTTAGAGTAAACCAAAGCCATTGTCAGATGCTAGTATTAACTTAGAGCCACTTCTCCTTGCCCTACAGTGCCCGCAATCCCTGCCCAATAACATGACCTCCCACCTAGGGATAATGTTATCTAGTGTCCCTTAAAAGAGAAAAAGTGCCAATGTTTCTGTGTCCCCAGAAATAAAATCAGCACTTACCTTAAAGTGCTGCCCGGCAGTAAGGCAGCCCACCCGGCTTGCGAGGTCCTCAATTTCTCCTCACATTGGCCTGTGGAAATAAAAAGTACTGAGTCTATCTCTTCCCTCAGACTTTTACAGGCAGGGCAGCAAACCATGTATGGGAGGCACAGTGAGAATTATGTCCCACCAGTTCCCATTGCTCTTAAGCCACCAATAGCTCTACTGTAGAGACTGATATGGAATACGGCTACACCCTAGAACAAAGTAGCACTCACTGGCACTACTTTAAAAATAATAAACTCTTGATTGAAGAATCTTTTCTAACACCTCACTTTGCCATCTCTTATCACTAACGTAGGCAAAGAGAATGACTGGAGTGGGAGGGAAGGGAGGAGCTATTTAACAGCTCTGCTGTGGTGCTCTTTGCCTCCACCTGCTGACCAGTAGGTGAATGTCCCATTAGTAATTAAGATGATTCGTGGACTCATCGAGGGGTACTTATCAACGCGTCTACTTTACCTGCCTTCGCCGGCCCAATACGCCGCGGACCTGAATACGTTCGCCTAAGTTATCAAAAAAGCTGTCAAAAAGCTGCGCACCAAGTACGGGGCGATGAGCAGCGGATTGTGATAGTTATCACTCATCCGATCTCGCTGCTCTTCGGCTCTTTGACAGCTTTATTGACAAGCTGTCACTAAGCACCCACACTAACTACACTGTTCTATCCCCTATACCGGCACCCCCGGAGCCCCCCGCAACTAAATAAAGTTATTAACCCCTAAACCGCCGCTCCTAGACCCCGCCCCAACTCTTATAAATGTATTAACCCCTAAACCGCCACTCCCGGACACCGCCACCACCTACATTATACCTAGTAACCCCTAATCTGCCCCCCCTACACCGTCGCCACCTATAATAAAGTTATTAACCCCTATCCTGCGGATGCCGGACCTCACCGCAACTAAATAAAAAGTTTAACCCCTAAACCGCCGCTCCCAGACCCCGCTGCAACCTATCTTAAACTTATTAACCCCTAATCTGCCCCCCCTACACCGTCGCCACCTATAATAAAGTTATTAACCCCTATCCGGCCCCCCCCTACACCGCCGCCACTGTAATAAAATTATTAACCCCTAAACCTAAGTCTAACTCTAACACCCCCCTAACTTAAATATTAATTAAATACATCTAAAAAAATATTTCTCTTATTAACTAAGTTAATCCTATTTAAAACTAAATACCTTTAAAATAAACCCTAATATAGCTACAATATAAATAATAATTATATTGTAGCTATCTTAGGATTTATTTTTATTTTACAGGCAACTTTCAATTTATTTTAACTAGGTACAATAGCTATTAAATAGTTATTAACTATTTAATAGATACCTAGTTAAAATAAAGAGAAATTTACCTGTAAAATAAATCCTAACCTAAGTTACAATTGCACCTAACACTACACTTTAATAAATTATTCCTATTTAAAACTAAATACTTACCTGTAAAATAAACCCTAACGCCTAGATTTAGAGTTTTGCGGCCAAAGGGGTGCGTTAGCTACGCGTGCTTTTTTCTGGCCGCACTTTTTAAATACCGCTGATATTTAGAGTTCACAGAAGGGCTGCGTCAGGCTCCAAAAAAGGAGCGTATAGCATATTTACCGCAACTTCAACTCTCGATACCAGCGGTGCTTATGGACGCGGCCAGCTTCAAAAACGTGCTCGTGCACGATTCCCCCATAGAAAACAAATGGGGCTGTTTGAGCTGAAAAAAAACCTAACACCTGCAAAAAAGCCGCGTTCAGCTCCTAACGCAGCCCCATTGTTTTCTATGGAGAAACACTTCCTACGTCTGCACCTAACACCCTAACATGAACCCTGAGTCTAAACACCCCTAACCTTACACTTATTAACCCCTATTCTGCCGCCCCCGCTATCGCTGACACCTGCATATTTTTTTTAACCCCTAATCTGCCGCTCTGTAAACCGCCGCTACTTACATTATCCCTATGTACCCCTAATCTGCTGCCCCTAACACCGCCGACCCCTATATTATATTTATTAACCCCTAATCTGCCCCCCACAACGTCGCCTCCACCTGCCTACACTTATTAACCCCTAATCTGCCGACCAGACCGCGCCGCTATTATAATAAAGTTATTAACCCCATAATCCGCCTCACTCCTGCCTCAATAACCCTATAATAAATAGTATTAACCCCTAATCTGCCCTCCCTAACATCGCCGACACCTAACTTCAAACATTAACCCCTAATCTGCCGACTGGAGCTCACCGCTATTCTAATAAATGTATTAACCCCTAAAGCTAATTCTAACCCTAACCCTAACACCCCCCTAAGTTAAATATAATTTTTATCTAACAAAATAAATTAACTATTATTAAATAACTTATTCCTATTTAAAGCTAAATACTTACCTGTAAAATAAACCCTAATATAGCTACAATATAAATTATAATAATTATAATTATATTGTAGCTATTTTAGGATTAATTTTTATTTTACAGGCAACTTTGTAATTATATTAACCAGGTACAATAGCTATTAAATAGTTAATAACTATTTAATAGTTACCTAGTTAAAATAATTACAAAATTACCTGTAAAATAAATCCTAACCTAAGTTACAATTAAACCTAACACTACACTATCAATAAATTATTTAAATGCAATACCTACAAATAACTACAATTAAATAAACTAACTAAAGTACAACAAATAAAAAAGAACTAAGTTACAAAAAATAAAAAAATATTTACAAACATTAGAAAAATATTACAACAATTTTAAACTAATTACACCTACTCTAAGCCCCCTAATAAAATAACAAAGCCCCACAAAATAAAAAAATGCCCTACCCTATTCTAAATTACAAAAGTTCAAAGCTCTTTTACCTTACCAGCCCTGAACAGGGCCCTTTGCGGGGCATGCCCCAAAGAATTCAGCTCTTTTGCCTGTAAAAAAAACACATACAATACCCCCCCCAACATTACAACCCACCACCCACATACCCCTAATCTAACTCAAACCCCCCTTAAATAAACCTAACACTAAGCCCCTGAAGATCTTCCTACCTTATCTTCACCATACCAGGTTCACCGATCCGTCCTCGGAAGTCTTGATCCAAGCCTCGGAAGTGTTGATCCAAGCCCAAGCGGGGGGCTGAAGAGTGACGTCCATCCTCGGGCTGAAGTCTGGATCCAAGCGGCGGCTGAAGAACTCCATCATCGGGCTGAAGTCGGAAGTCCATCATCGGGATGAAGTCTTCTATCAAGCCGCATCTTCAATCTTCTTTCTTCTGGAGCGGAGCGGAGCCATCTTCTTTCCAACCGATGCGGATCCAACCTCTTCAACCGACGCCTACTCGCCGAATGACGGTTCCTTTAAATGATGTCATCCAAAATGGCGTCCCTCGAATTCCGATTGGCTGATAGGATTCTATCAGCCAATCGGAATTAAGGTAGAAAAATTCCATCAGCCAATCAGAATATTCCTACCTTAATTCCGATTGGCTGATAGAATCCTTTCCAGAAGAAAGAAGATTGAAGATGCGGCTTGATAGAAGACTTCATGCCGATGATGGATTTCCGACTTCAACCCGATGATGGAGTTCTTCAGCCGCCGCTTGGATCCAGACTTCAGCCCGAGGATGGACGTCACTCTTCAGCCCCCCTCTTGGGCTTGGATCAACACTTCCGAGGCTTGGATCAAGACTTCGGAGGACGGATCGGTGAACCTGGTATGGTGAAGATAAGGTAGGAAGATCTTCAGGGGCTTAGTGTTAGGTTTATTTAAGGGGGGTTTGGGTTAGATTAGGGGTATGTGGGTGGTGGGTTGTAATGTTGGGGGGGTATTGTATGTGTTTTTTTTACAGGCAAAAGAGCTGAATTCTTTGGGGCATGCCCCACAAAGGGCCCTGTTCAGGGCTGGTAAGGTAAAAGAGCTTTGAACTTTTTTAATTTAGAATAGGGTAGGGCATTTTTTTATTTTGGGGGGCTTTGTTATTTTATTAGGGGGCTTAGAGTAGGTGTAATTAGTTTAAAATTGTTGTAATATTTTTCTAATGTTTGTAAATATTTTTTTATTTTTTGTAACTTAGTTCTTTTTTATTTTTTGTACTTTAGTTAGTTTATTTCATTGTATTTATTTGTAGATATTGTATTTAATTAATTTATTGATAGTGTAGTGTTAGGTTTAATTGTAGATAATTGTAGGTATTTTATTTAATTAATTTATTGATCGTGTAGTGTTAGGTTTAATTGTAACTTAGGTTAGGATTTATTTTACAGGTAATTTTGTAATTATTTTAACTATTTTAGCTATTATGGTTAGAATAAATACAAAGTTACCTGTAAAATAAATATAAATCCTAAAATAGCTATAATATAATTATAATTTATATTGTAGCTATATTAGGGTTTATTTTACAGGTAAGTATTTAGCTTTAAATAGGAATAATTTATTTAATAAGAGTTAATTTATTTCGTTAGATTTAAATTATATTTAATTTAGGGGGGTGTTAGTGTTAGGTTTAGACTTAGCTTTAGGGGTTAATCCATTTATTACAGTAGCGGCGAGATTCGGTCGGCAGATTAGGGGTTAATAATTGATGTTAGGTGTCGGCGATGTTAGGGAGGGCAGATTAGGGGTTAATACTATTTATTATAGGGTTATTGAGGCGGGAGTGAGGCGGATTAGGGGTTAATAACTTTATTATAGTAGCGGTGCGGTCCGCTCGGCAGATTAGGGGTTAATAAGTGTAGGCAGGTGGAGGCGACGTTGAGGGGGGCAGATTAGGGGTTAATAAATATAATATAGGGGTCGGCGGTGTTAGGGGCAGCAGATTAGGGGTACATAAGGATAACGTAGGTGGCGGCGCTTTGCGGTCGGCAGATTAGGGGTTAATTATTGTAGGTAGCTGGCGGCGACGTTGTGGGGGGCAGATTAGGGGTTAATAAATATAATATAGGGGTCGGCGGTGTTAGGGGCAGCAGATTAGGGGTACATAACTATAACGTAGGTGGCGGTCGGCAGATTAGGGGTTAAAAAAAATTTAATTGAGTGGCGGCGATCTGGGGGGACCTCGGTTTAGGGGTACATAGGTAGTTTATGGGTGTTAGTGTACTTTAGAGCACAGTAGTTAAGAGCTTTATAAACCGGCGTTAGCCCAGAAAGCTCTTAACTACTGACTTTTTTCTGCGGCTGGAGTTTTGTCGTTAGATTTCTAACGCTCACTTCAGCCAAGACTCTAAATACTGGCGTTAGGAAGATCCCATTGAAAAGATAGGATACGCAAATGACGTAAGGGGATCTGCGGTATGGAAAAGTCGCGGCTGGAAAGTGAGCGTTAGACCCTTTCCTGACTGACTCCAAATACCGGCGGTAGCCCAAAACCAGCGTTAGGAGCCTCTAACGCTGGTTTTGATGGCTACCGCCCAACTCTAGGCCTAAGATAGCTACAATGTAATTAATAATTACATTGTAGCTATTGTAGGATTTTTATTTATTTTACAGGTAACTTTGTATTTATTTTAGCTAGTTAGAATAGTTATTAAATAGTTATTAACTATTTAATAACTACCTAGCTAAAAGAAATACAAAATTACCTGTAAAATAAATCCTAACCTAAGTTACAATTAAACCTAACACTACACTATCATTAAATTAATTAAATTAATTACCTACAAATAACTACAATTAAATACAATTAAATAAACTAACTAAAGTACAAAAAAGAAAAAAAGCTGTTACAAAAAAAATAAAATAAGTTACAAATATTTTAAAAAATATTACAACAATTTTAAGCTACTTACACCTAATCTAAGCCCCCTAATAAAATAACAAAGCCCCCCCCAAATAAAAAAAATGCCCTACACTATTCTAAATTAAAAAGTTACCAGCTTTTTTACCTTACCAGCCCTTAAAAGGGACTTTTGCGGGGCATGCCCCAAAGAAAACAGCTCTTTTGCCTGTAAAATAAAAATACAACCCCCCCCAACATTAAAACCCACCACCTACATACCCCTAATCTAACCCAATCAGCCAATCAGATTGAGCTCGCATTCTATTGGCTGTTCCGATCAGCCAATAGAATGCAAGCTCAATCTGATTGGCTGATTGGATCAGCCAATCGGATTGAACTTCAATCTGATTGGCTGATAGCATCAGCCAATCAGATTTTTCCTACCTTAATTCCGATTGGCTGATAGAATCCTATCAGCCAATCGGAATTGAAGGGACGCCATCTTGGATGACATCCCTTAAAGGAACCTTCATTCAGTCGTCGGCCGTCGGGGAAGAAGGATGTTCCGCATCGGCGGGATGAAGATGGATCCGGAAGAAAGAAGATTGAAGATGCTGCTTGGAAGATGACATCGCCCGGTTGGAAGATCTCTTCAACGCAGCCTGGATGATGACTTCATCGGATGGAAGATTTCTTCAGCGCCCCTTGGATGATGACTTCTGTCGCTCCGGATCTCCTCTTCGGTTCCATCGGTGGTCGGCTGGCTGAAGACGACTCAAGGTAGGATGAACTTCAGGGGGGTAGTGTTAGATTTATTTAAGGGGGGTTTGGGTTAGATTAGGGGTATGTGGGTGGTGGGTTTTAATGTTGGGGGGGGTTGTACTTTTATTTTACAGGCAAAAGAGCTGTTTTCTTTGGGGCATGCCCCGCAAAAGGCCCTTTTAAGGGCTGGTAAGGTAAAAGAGCTGGTAACTTTTTAATTTAGTATAGGGTAGGGCATTTTTTTATTTTGGGGGGCTTTGTTATTTTATTAGGGGGCTTAGATTAGGTGTAAGTAGCTTAAAATTGTTGTAATATTTGTTAAATGTTTGTAACTTATTTTTTTTATTTTTTGTAACTTAGCTTTTTTTATTTTTTGTACTTTAGTTAGTTTAGTTTGTAGGTAATTAATTTAATTAATTTAATGATAGTGTAGTGTTAGGTTTAATTGTAACTTAGGTTAGGATTTATTTTATATGTAATTTTGTATTTCTTTTAGCTAGGTAGTTATTAAATAGTTAATAACTATTTAATAACTATTCTAACTAGCTAAAATAAATACAAAGCTACCTGTAAAATAAATATAAATCCTAAAATAGCTACAATGTAATTATTAATTACATTGTAGATATCTTAGGGTTTATTTTACAGGTAAGTATTTAGTTTTAAATAGGAATAATTTATTTAAGTATAGTGTAGTGTTAGGTGTAATTGTAACTTAGGTTAGGATTTATTTTACAGGTAAATTTCTCTTTATTTTAACTAGGTAGCTATTAAATAGTTAATAACCATTTAATAGCTATTGTACCTAGTTAAAATAAATTGAAAGTTGCCTGTAAAATAAAAATAAATCCTAAGATAGCTATGATATAATTATTATTTATATTGTAGCTATATTAGGGTTTATTTTAAAGGTAAGTATTTAGTTTTAAATAGGATTCATTTAGTTAATAAGAGTTAAATTTATTTAGATGTATTTAATTAATATTTAAGTTAGGGGGGTGTTAGGGTTAGACTTAGGTTTAGAGGTTAATAATATTATTACAGTGGCGGCGGTGTAGGGGGGGCAGGATAGGGGTTAATAAATGTATTATAGGTTGCGACGGTGTAGGGGGGGCAGATTAGGGGTTAATAAGTTTAATATAGGTTGCGGCAGGGTCCGGGAGCGGCGGTTAAGGGGTTAAACTATTTATTTAGTTGCGGCGGGGTCCGGGATCGGCAGGATAGGGGTTAATAACTTAATTCTAGGTGGCGGTGGTATAGGGGGGCAGGGTAGGGGTTACTAGGTATAATGTAGGTGGCGGTGGTCTCCGGGAGCGGCGGTTTAGGGGGTAATAAGTTTATTATAGTTGCGGCAGGGTCCGGGAGCGGCGGTTTAGGGGTTAACATATTTAGTATAGCTTGCGGTGGGCTCCGGGAGCGGCGGTTTAGGGGATAAACACTTTATTTAGTTGCGGCGGTGTAGGGGGGGCAGATTAGGGGTGTTTAGACTCGGGGTACATGTTAGGGTGTTAGGTGTAGACAGCTCCCATAGGAATGAATGGGATGTCTGGCAGCAGCGAACATGAACTTTCGCTATGGTCAGACTCCAATTGATTCCTATGAAAACCAGGTACACTGGGCCGGAAAAGTGCTAAGCGTACCTGCTAGTTTTTTGATAACTAGCAAAAGTAGTCAGATTGTGCCGCACTTGTGTGCGGAACATCTGGAGTGACGTAAGAATCAATCTGTGTCGGACTGAGTCCGGCGGATCAAAGCTTACGTCACTAAATTCTACTTTTGCCGGTATCTAGGGCTTGATAACTAAGGCGAATCAGCCTCGCCTCAAATACGCTGCGGAATTCCAGCGTATTTGAGGTAGACACGTTGATAACTACCCCTGATCGTGTCTTAAAAAAGAAATAATACGTATCGCTATCCTTGTATAAAGATGGGGGGCCTATGCAGGCCATTTATAAATAAAATATTTGGTTTTGCTCCAATGAAAATTTTAGAATATAATACATTTACTGTCATTTAATAATTATAGTTAAATTCCATTCATATTTTTGTTTTTGTTATAGTCAATGAACATTTTTCAAAATCTGAACAGAAGACAACATGAACTTGTGATTCATCTAATGGATATTGCTATAATAGCAACAGATCTGGCACTTTACTTCAAGTAAGTGGGGGGAAAAACTTAAGGGAGAGTACATTTATTGCTACAGTTATAGTGTTAGGAAGATCACTTTAAAGAGGCATTAAACACTAAGGGCTAGATTACGGAGCAATAAGGAATATCGCGCCTGTGCTTATTGAGTGTATTAAAAGTTGAAAGTAAACGTGTTCACCTGAGTGCAAACATAATTAGCGTGTGTCTGGTTATCGCTAATGGAGACTTCGGGCTGAATTATCAAATGGCGGGCAGACATGATTTGCTGTAGCGAATCATGTCCGCCTGACATTGCACAAGTATTTCTGGTAAAATGCTTGTGCAATGCCGCCCCTGCACATTCACAGCCAATCGGCCACTAGCAGGGGGTATCAATCATCCCGAACGGATCGGATCGGGATGATTGCAGTCCGCCACAAAGTTAAGGAGCAGTGGTGTTAAAAAAAAAATTAACCAAATGCAACATAAATACATTTAAATAAAACGTTACACTCATATATACACTATCTGATAAAAATGATTCATATAAATATAATTTTTTTTTTACAAGGGTTAAATAGTGTATTGTTTAATATATGACAAGGTATTTGAATGGAAAGGGCTATATTGTGTATATATATATATATATATATATATATATATATATATATTTGCATGTACATCTGTATTTATGTATTTATATATGCAACAACAATTAAAATTATGGGGAGGCGAAAAGTGAGTTTAAAATCCTCTACTAAATACAAAATATAAAGAAAATAACTCATTGTGTAAACCATTTACAAATTTGTAAATGGTTTACACAATGAGTTATTTTCTCTATATTTTGTATTTATATATGTATATGCATAAATATATACACATATAAACACACACACACACATATATATATATATATATATATATATATATATATATATATATATATATATATATATACATACAGTATCTCACAAAAGTGAGTACACCCCTCACATTTTTGAAAATATTTTATTATATCTTTTCATGTGACAACACTGAAGAAATTACACTTTGCTACAATGTAAAGTAGTGAGTTTACAGCATGTATAACAGTGTAAATTTGTTGTCCCCTCAAAATAACTCAACACACAGCCATTAATGTCTAAACCGTTGGCAAGTTCAAAAGTGAGTACACCCCTAAGTGGAAATGTCCAAATTGGACCCAAAGTGTCAATATTTTTTGTGGCCACCATTATTTTCTAGCACTGCCTTAACCCTCTTGGGCATGGAGTTCACCATAGCTTCAAAGGTTACCACTGGAGTCCTCTTCCACTCCTCCATGATGACATCACAGAGCTGGTGGATGTTAGAGACCTTGCGCTCCCCCACCTTCCGTTTGAGGATGCCCCACAGATGCTCAATAGGGTATAGGTCTGGAGACATGCTTGGCCAGTCCATCACCTTTACCCTCAGCTTCTTTAGCAAGGCAGTGATCGTCTTGGAGGTGTGTTTGGGGTCGTTATCATGTTGGTATACTGCCCTGCGGCCCAGTCTCTGAAGGGAGGGTATCATGGTCTGCTTCAGTATGTCACAGTACATGTTGGCATTCATGGTTCCCTCAATGAACTGTAGCTCCCCAGTGCCGGCAGCACTCATGCAGGCACAGACCATGACACTCCCACCACCATGCTTGACTGTAGGCAAGACACACTTGTCTCTGTACTCCTCACCTGGCTGCCACCACACGCTTGACACCATCTGAACCAAATAAGTTTATCTTGGTCTCCAGTAATCCATGTCCTTAGTCTACTTGTCTTCAGCAAACTGTTTGCAGGCTTTCTTGTGCATCATCTTTAGAAGAGGCTTCCTTCTGGGATGACAGCCATGCAGACCAATTTGATGCAGTGTGCGACGTATGGTCTGAGCACTGACAGGCTGACTCCCACCCCTTCAACTTCTGCAGCAATGCTGGCAGCACTCATACGTCTATTTACCAAAGACAACCTCTGGATATGACGCTGAGCACATGCACTCAACTTCTTTGGTCGACCATGGCGAGGCCTGTTCTGAGTGGAACCTGTCCTGTGAAACCGCTGTATGGTCTTGCCCACTGTGCTGCAGCTTAGTTTCAGGGTCTTGGCAATTTTCTTATAGCCTAGGCCATCTTTATGTAGAGCACCAATTCTTATTTTCAGATCCTCAGAGAGTTCTTTGCGATGAGGTGCCATGTTGAACTTCCAGTGACCAGTATAAGAGAGTGTGAGAGTGATAACACCAAATTTAACACACCTGCTCCCGATTCACACCTGAAACTTTGTAACACTAACAAGTCACATGACACCGGGGAGGGAAAATGGCTAATTGGGCCCAATTTGAACATTTCCACTTAGGGGTGTACTCACTTTTATTGCCAACGGTTTAGACATTAATTGCTGTGTGTTGAGTTATTTTGAGGGGACAGCAAATTTACACTGTTATACAGGTTGTACACTCACTACTTTACATTGTAGCAAAGTGTCATTTCTTCAGTGTTGTCACATGAAAAGATATAATAAAATATTTACAAAAATGTGAGGGGTGTACTCACTTTTGTGAGATACTGTATATATGTATATATGTATATATATATATATATATATATATATATATATATATATATATACACACACATATACACTTTGGAGTCGTTTCCTATCAAATACCTTAAAACATGAAAAATCATTTGGATTCAATTTTAATATTTTATAATCTTTTTTTACTGTGTATTTACTGAATATATTTTATATTCCAATGTTCTTCACATAGCAGAAAAAGTTCTTTGTATTTTTAAATATATATTTCTGTATATAGATATAATAAGAACTAATAAGCGCAGAGTGTAATCACTAAACTCCTGAGTTACCTTAGGGTCCCTTTCAAAGGTTTGGAGAGTCAACAAGAATAGTTAAATAAATCAGGAGCGCTAAAAAGCTAAAAGCGATTATCTAATGGTATTAATAAAGTGCCAAGTGTATGTGCAAAAAATTGTGAAAATATTAGTAAAGTGCAGACAATTTAAATACTTCAAATAGGTGAGGTTTAATCGATAATTATTTATCTGAAATATATTATAACGTGAATAAGTGTAGTCATAAAACCAGACAGGTATATGTCTATTAGCATATGCCTCTATGGATTACTCAAAAAATAAAGTGAAATGATCCTCTGATCAAATATTTACAAAAATCAGTCTATAATTTAAAACTGTGTATGGTGTTAGAAAGTGCTTTAAGCTAAAATTAGGCGAAGGAAAACAGTCTCTTCATTGATTATTAAAATTATAAATATTAAATCTATAAATACAGATTCAAATACTTAAATAGTGTAGTGTGGGATTTAAAACTAGATAATTTGTGTTTTAAATCCCACATTACACTATTTAAGTATTTGAATCTGTATTTATAGATTTAATATTTATAATTTTAATAATCAATGAAGAGACTGTTTTCCTTCGCCTAATTTTAGCTTAAAGCACTTTCTAACACCATACACAGTTTTAAATTATAGACTGATTTTTGTAAATATTTGATCAGAGGATCTAAGGGATTAAATGCCTACCAGTCGCTAGCTGTAGAATAGAATATAAAAACACTTATACTATAATAAATAAAAACACTTATACTATAATAAATAAAAACACAACAACTTTTTGTGGGTAAAATTTTAACCGTCACAGGTTAAACATTTATTAACTAAACTAAGTAACTGTGGTAACCAACAAGGTCAGATGGCGGCTAAACGAATTACTATAATGACAACCCGGCACAGCAGAAGGTAAACGGCCCAAACGGAAACTGCAGCAGAGCGGAACCTCTGCTCATAGAAAAATTGCTACTAAGGGGTTAATGAGATCACGTGACCCACCCGCAAGGGGAAGAAGGGGCACCTCACGTGCACATGAGGCTATCCACCCCTCACACTTTTAGATTGGTCATCACTCCCCCTGTTCACCCCTTTCCAAGGCAACAGGGCCGTTACCTCCCGCCGCACGGGCATGGAAATAAGGACTACCCCCTACAAAGGGATCCA
Organism: Bombina bombina; assembly: GCF_027579735.1. Taxonomy (NCBI): domain Eukaryota; kingdom Metazoa; phylum Chordata; class Amphibia; order Anura; family Bombinatoridae; genus Bombina; species Bombina bombina. The sequence continues at coordinate 905,552,350 of NC_069500.1, forward strand.
CTACTCAGTCGCCAGAAGCCAGGTATGCCAGATATGGTAGACCAATAACTAAATAGGTTGACAAAGTTAGCCTGAATAGGCATACCCGTCGCCCAACTAGGGGACAAAATTTAAAATTTGAAAATGCTCAATCAATAATGTGGCTACTAAATTAGCCTGAGAAGGCATACTTAGCGCCTAGAACATAAATTTGGAAGCCATCTCATAACAGGGAAGGGAGGGAGGGGAAAGAACACGTCTGCACCGGATTCCAGGAAGAAGAGGGCCAGGAAGCTGATGATCCCCACTTTTAAGGTGAGTAGTGGGCCCCTCCCTTGCATGCAACATTGTTGCAACTAACCTCCCTAGCCAGCCCTCTTCTCCTATCTCTCCCTACGGCTTTAACCCTTAGCTTTGCTCCAGGCCCAATTGTGCCCTACACTGCCTTAAGGGATTAAATGCCTACCGGTCGCTAGCCGTAGAATAGAATATAAAAACACTTATACTATAATAAATAAAAACACTTATACTATAATAAATAAAAACACAACAACTTTTTGTGGGTAAAATTTTAACCATCACAGGTTAAACATTTATTAACTAAACTAAGTAACTGTGGTAACCAACAAGGTCAGATGGCGGCTAAACGAATTACTATAATGACAACCCGGCACAGCAGAAGGTAAACGGCCCAAACGGAAACTGCAGCAGAGCGGAACCTCTGCTCATAGAAAAATTGCTACTAAGGGGTTAATGAGATCACGTGACCCACCCGTAAGGGGAAGAAGGGGCACCTCACGTGCACATGAGGCTATCCACCCCTCACACTTTTAGATTGGTCATCACTCCCCCTGTTCACCCCTTTCCAAGGCAACAGGGCCGTTACCTCCCGCCACCAGATAGCATTAAGATGATAACTGTGCCACCACCGATAAAGGACAAACACAACCCAACCGGACTTAAAGGAGGGTTACTATGGCCTTACGGATATCTTTTATAAAAATATCTAGGGCAACTGTCTCCAAATGTACCCTATCCTTCCTATAATAATGGACCTTGTCGGCTGTTAGAGATTCGTGTTTAACCACAAATCCCCCAGTACCTGTGACGGTTCTAGCAACTGAAGAGTTAATCTTCTTCCTAACCTTGTAAGCGGCGCTGTGGGAAGACATGTGACGCCATTCCAACCTGGGAACTATATTGGACCAACCGACCAACACGTTCGGGATGCGAGCTCTGATCCATGCAATATCCGCTTGCATGATTTTAATAAGCTCCAAGACAGGAATGGCGCCCATATCATTGCCACCCAAATGAAGGATTATGACATGAGGTTTACCCCAGCGTACTAGGGCCTCTGAGATGCGCGATGGAAGCGCTGGCCAACACATCCCTCTCTCACCTACCCATCTAATTGACACTTGGGATAGAGGGAAACCTAAATTCTGCCCCCCCGGAAGGGCCGAACTACGAATGGAGGCCCAATGAACGTAGGAGTGCCCCACGATCCATATCCTTTTAGCGCCGCTGACGGGTCCTGTAAAGACACACGAGATTAGTCCTGAAAACAAAACACAACTAACCCACATATTATTCAACAACCGGTCGAATGTAACCTTTAAACTTATTAGAGCGCCATCTACCCAAACGGCAAATGGCTTCAGCGGAGGAACCCTGCAGCGCGGCATTAGTAGCTGCCCCTATGCGGAAAGAATGGGGGGCTATTTTTGACACATCCAAACCAGCGTGCGCAGCAGTCCTCGCTAGCACCCTACGGAACTGGAACAAAGATAGAGAAGTCCGGTTCGCATGTATTAACAAAGGACCCTGTTCCTCTGGTCTGTGTTCTAAAAACTGGTTAACCGCCATCACCGGGCAGCAGAGACCGTTAGACTGAGGAATAGGGATCCATGCCCCTTTGCCCTCTTGATCCGTCTTAGATCTGGGAAAATAAATTAACAGTGAATCTTCTCCCGCTCTGACGTGGCCGAACTGAAGGCCTTTATCAGTGCATGATTTGGACGGTGCTACGAGCTCGCTTATACGAAGCGCAGCCGAATAGGCTAATAAAAACGCAGCTCTAAATAACAAAAACTCATAATGCGTTGCGCAGATGTCCGGCAAAGCGACCACCAGCCGCTCAAGCCGGTCATGCGTGATGGGCTCCCTAGAGTCCTTTTGTTGTGGTTGGAGCTTGCCCCAACCTTTGACAACTTGCCGCACAAATTTTGAACTGCCCGGATCCGGCAAAGCAAGCGTGCGATAAAAGAATGACAAGGCGGCCAACCGAGAATGAACCGCCCCCTGCCGCGAACCCTTTCGCCAAAGACTCACCAGCCAATCACATACTGTGTCCTGAGACGCTTCAATCGCCTCCACATTCTGACACCGGCAAAAGTCTTCCCATTCACGCCATAGCCTGACATAGGAGCACCATGTCCTAGGTGCAAGGGACGCCCGCACTAGAGGGAGCAAGGATATCCAGGACGGAGAAGCTGCCAAAGGAAACCAGGACAAGGTAAGCCTTCTAATGCAGCATGAGGGGCCAAACGTCTGAACGTCACCCAATCAAACCTGGATAGTGCATCTGCCAATACATTATTAACCCCCGGGACGTGCCGCGCTTGAAACTGGATATTAAGTTCAAGACAGCGTAAGACCAGATGCCTCAGTAAACAAACTACAACCGCGGAAGTGGCCGAAAGACCGTTCACCGCGTGGACGACACTGAGATTATCTGTCCAGAAATTAATCGTCCTGTTTGCAAATTGATTGCCCCAAAGTTCAACCGCCAAAACGATAGGGAAAAGCTCCAAAAGGGTAAGGTTACGTGTTAAGCCCCTGGCCGACCATTCTGGCGGCCAAGGGCCTGCACTCCATTCCCCCCGGAAATACGCCCCATAACCCTTCGACCCCGCGGCGTCAGTAAATAAATGCAACAACTGACTGGAAATGGGCTCAGATCGCCATAATCGAATCCCATTGAAGTCCTGAAGAAAAGTCTTCCAGACTCTCAGGTCAGCTCTCATGCCCTCTGAAATCCAAATTTTTTCAGAAGGCCTGAGTTTGCCCTTCAGCTTAGCTTCCAATCTCCGATTGAAAACTCTCCCCATGGGGATAACTCTGCCTGCAAAATTCAAAAGGCCAAGTAATGACTGTAGCTGCCTAAGCATGATGGTCGCCATGGAAACAGCCGCTTCAACCGCCTCAAGCATATCCCGTACTTTGCCATCAGGCAGCCTACAAATTCTGTCGACTGTATCAATTTCGATACCCAGGAATGTAATACAAGTGCCCGGGCCCTCAGTCTTGTCTTCAGCCAGTGGGACACCGAATTGCAGCATAAGGATTCTCATGGAGTCCATCAGCTGCTGACATTCAGTAGTTCCCGGACTCTCCACCAAGAGGAAGTCGTCCAGATAATGAGCAATGCGGTTATTAACTGCCTGTTGCTCCAAAACCCAGTGCAAAAATGTACTAAAGGTTTCAAACAAGGCGCAAGAGATGGAATTTGCAACCCATCAAATAAAATGATGAAGGGTGCAAGGGCAGTAGGCGAAAGGCGGATTCAATGTCCAGCTTCGCCAACAAGGCTCCTGCACCCACCCCCCGCACCAAATCCAGGGCGCTATCAAAGGATTGATATTGCACGGAGCTGAGTTCCGGATCAATAGCATCATTGACGGAATAGCCCCTAGGGTGAGATAGGTGGTGTATTAGACGGAATTTTCCCAATTCCTTCTTGGGTACTACACCAAGTGGTGAAATGACCAGATTCGGCAAAGGTGGCGAGGAAAAAGGACCCACTACCCGGCCCATAGATATTTCCTTATCCAGCTTGACCCTAACAACCGCCGGGTGCTGGTAAGCTGATTTGAGGTTACGATAGCCTCTGGAACCCTTAATGGCTTTCGTCACAGGTATACGGAAACCGTCCTTAAACCCTTGAAATAACAAAGACGCTGCGCGCGAATCTGGGTACACCCTAAGCCATGGTTCAAGGGCGTGCACCTTCACCGGTGTTGGGGCCTTTAGGAACAAGAGAGAGCTTGTTCTGTGCTCTACCGGGTGCTGAATCCTTTTTTCTGGCACACTCGCTCCCGGGTGTGATCCATCACAGTATCGGCATACGTTCCTGAACGCACATGAATTACCTCTGTCGCATTTATTATCTTGAAATGCCCAGCAGGTACCACCTCTGCGCTTCGTTTTGGAAGCACGAAAGGACTGATTGCTAGAGGAGATGGAGGAGGAGGGTGACCCCTGCGGGCCTAGGCGTTGCCAAAGATGCGAGTCAGTTGTATCGAAGGTGAGCACAGGATTACCCGCCATCTTTTGCCTAAACTCAGCATCATAATCTCTCCAAGCCCCCTCAGCAAACTTCCTCTGAATCCAATGGATATTATCAGTATATTTAAGGATAGCGTGGCATTGGCTCGGGTATTTCTCCAAGTAGCAAGAGGAGAAAACTCTAAAGCAAATTAGCCATTTCTCAAAAGTTTCAGGACGCTTAAACCGTTTAGGTCCAGTACCGTCCGCACTCTTCTCTCGCTGCCTACAAGCCTCAGCAGATAATTCAAATATATTCACATATTTGCCCTGCTGTATTTTTCTAATTGTCCTTGGTTTTAAATGACTGTGCAATGATGGAGTATAAGATGGGAAGGAATCGCCGTGTAAGGCCACTTTCCTTTCTGGGATTAAGTTAATAGGTGGACGCTTGTCCCCCACTATAGTGGTGCTCTGCACAGCTTCTGGGGAACCTACCGCAAGCTGCGCCTGCGCCATGCTGCCAACTGCGCCTGACTGCATTACCTGCCACATTTTCTTTACCATGGCAAACATGCGCTTCTGACCCTTACCCCTTAGCCCAAGTGAAGTGTCACTGTCACATTCAGATTCAGACAGGGAGGAGTCAACCTGGTCATGTCGGTCATGTGTAAATGTAAAGGGCTTACCAGGAATGGCCATTGCACCGTCCTGATGATCCATACCGGAGGTGGAAGGACCAGGAACAGCCCCGTTGTCCTGCTGCAAGGAATCAGCCGTGCTCTCACGCTGCTGTGCATCCGCCTGCTCCTGTGGAATAACCGCCGAAGCCGAAGGCCTATCAACCTGGTTTGCATCCATGCTCAGATCCCCTTGAGATGCGTTCTGTAAAAAAGAAAACAGGTCGCGAGCACTACGGACACCGGCAAAGGGGGGGTTAATAGGACCTAAGCCTGACCTATTATTTGCATGTAAGCCTGCTTGTCCTAATTCATTTGGCCTTTCATGCCCCACATTCACATTCCTACCCTGTAACTGAACTAATGAAGCAGGATTGTCCCTTAACTCATGTGACCGTGATGTTGGTAACACATTCAAAGCATCATTTGCAATTCTACATACCCTCACATTCGAAACACTCATAGGTTCAGCTTGTGCATTCACACTAGAATTCCCCAACTGCGCCACAGCGCGTGCATTCATATTGAGACTCAAAGGATCAGCCTGTGCATTCATACCAGACATCCCTAACTGCGCCACAGCGCGTACATTCATGTGGGGTGATGTCGCACTACTTAGCTGAGAATCTGCCCTAATTTGCTGAGAATCTGACCTATTGTGCTGAACTGCTACATTAGCTTGCCCCTGTGCGGTATGCTGCTGCGCCGCAATAAGCTGACCATGAGCGCTATGTTGGCGCGCCAAATTAACTTGTCCCTGAGCCTGGGCGTGCTGACCCTGCGGTTCAATCGCACTTATTAGCCCTCCTGGATTGAAATCTGATTGAGAATCTATCGCCCTGGTTCTCACTAACATGCCCCTACCTAAGGGGTTCAACCTGTTAGCTCTCGTTGAAGCCCCCCTCCGGATTCCAGGAAGAAGAGGGCCAGGAAGCTGATGATCCCCACTTTTAAGGTGAGTAGTGGGCCCCTCCCTTGCATGCAACATTGTTGCAACTAACCTCCCTAGCCAGCCCTCTTCTCCTATCTCTCCCTACGGCTTTAACCCTTAGCTTTGCTCCAGGCCCAATTGTGCCCTACACTGCCTATTTCACTTTATTTTTTGAGTAATCCATAGAGGCATATGCTAATAGACATATACCTGTCTGGTTTTATGACTACACTTATTCACTTTATAATATATTTCAGATAAATAATTATCGATTAAACCTCACCTATTTGAAGTATTTAAATTGTCTGCACTTTACTAATATTTTCACAATTTTTTGCACATACACTTGGCACTTTATTAATACCATTAGATAATCGCTTTTAGCTTTTTAGCGCTCCTGATTTATTTAACTATTCTTGTTATTTCTGTATATATCTGTATATATTCATATTGATATATAGGTATAGATAAATAGTTTACAAAAAAATAATCACATATATATATATAAATAAAAAATAACATTTTCTTCTATGTAAAGATTATTGAAATGTTAAATATTTATAACTACCTTTGGGTTTCACGCTGTAGGTATTACACGGTGTCGGGTTAGCGTGTGAGTGATAAGTGCAATATCCGAAGTCTTGAAGATAGTGCGCATCAGGTTTCCTCAAACACAATCAATTTACTTGTAATGCGCGAAAATTTTATTTAGCATGCCACTTGTAATCTGGCCCTAAATACATTTCATGCATTTCCCTCTTATTATGATGCCTCCATTTTGTAACCTAGGTTTCCCTGCAGGTATCTGAATGTTAGTTGCAACACTTGAGCAAACACCTCGGCAGTGACATTTATTTCAACATGTTGGACCCATCACTAGCGGGTTATAACCTTAATCCTATGCTTGTAAAATGTATTTTGTGTTTCCCTTTAAGGACTTCAAATAACAAATTAGTATTTAAAGGGCCTTTATAGTAAAAATAGACATGCTTTAATTTGTTAGAGCATGATATTTTAGGACTAGCTACCCTTTAATACTATGGGGCCGATTTATCAAAGTGTCAATCGACCCTAATGTATCTGTTTCCACGCGAGCCTTCAGGCTCACCGGAAACAGGAGTTAAGAAGCTGCAGTCTTAAAGGGACATGAGACCCACATTTTTTTCTTTCATGATTTAGAAAGAGAATGCAATTTTAAACATCTTTCTAATTTACTTCTATTATCTAATTTGTTTTATTCTCTTGATATTCTTTGCTGAAAAGCATATCTTGATATGCTCAGTAGCTGCTGATTAGTTGCTGCACATAGAAGCCTCATGTGATTGGCTCATCATGTGCATTGCTTTTTCTTCAACTAAGGATATCTAAAAAATGAAGCAAAACAAATAATAGAAGTAAATTGAAATGTTGTTTAAATTTCTATTCTCAATCTGAATTATGAAAGAAAGATTTTGGCTTTAGTGGCCCTTTAAGACCGCTGCTCCTTAACTCGTACACCTCCTCTGAGGCGACGGACATCAATCCCTCTGATCGTATACGATCGGGTTGATTGAAATCCCCTGCTAGCGGCCGATTGACCGCGAATATGCACAGAGCTAAACTGAGAGCTTCTAAGTAAGTTTTTAAACTGTTTTATACTGGATTTTTATATCAGTATCTGTGCATATAATTCTGTATAGTAGTGTCTATTACACGCAGTTATATAAAAATTGTTGTATACTGTCCCTTTAAAACTGAAAATTTAAATGCACACAATTGTATTTCATTTTTAATAGTATCACTTCGGTTATAAACATGTATTAGCAAAACTGAAATGCATTCACATTTTCAGTTTATCTCCCTATAATATTAGAGATGGGTCAAAGTCTCTGCACATGGGTTAAAAATGTTTGCTCAAATCAAATGTTAGGGATGTTTGCAAAAGAACCCATATCACGTTTTGGTAAACAAATGTTATCTTTCCTATTATAAAATGTAACATTTGAAAATCATATTTAACATTCTCTCTGACTGTTAAGGTTCAATGTAATCTATGGGAATCAATATTTAAATGTTACATTTGAATGCTGATTGCTAATATTTGTGCTATAGAAACATTTTAAATTGCAGAAAAAAATGTCATGGGGGAAACATTTGTTCTGCCATTTAAATGTCAAGCTACAGATGTTCACCCATCCCTATTAAACATAGCATACTGTAGGCACAGTGTATTTCACAGAATATTAATTTTCTGGACTTCTTATTTACAATCATATTTGAAATATCCTATTTTAAGAAAATTACAATTTAATTTACAATTTGTGTTTATTTGTGTGTAGCTAACAAAGAAAAATACTGTATAAAGAAAGAGAACATAAACTGTTTTCCACATTTTCTACAGAAAAAGGACAATGTTTCAGAAAATTGTAGACCAATCAAAAACCTTTGATGATCAACAAAAGTGGATTGAATACCTATCACTTGAGACCACAAGGAAAGAAATAATTATGTAAGGATATATATATATATATATATTATAAAGTACAATAGAATTTATAAAGACTAAAGTTATTGTATTTAAACATATTTCCTCTTTTATTCATGTATTTAGATTTTATTACTTTTATCAAATAACGGTTAAAACATCATTATTGTTAGAATGAAGAGACCTCAAACTTTTGAATACTAGATGATATATACAGACATACATACACATATTTAGACATTCATATGTATCTCTATACAGGGAGTGCAGAATTATTAGGCAAATGAGTATTTTGACCACATAATCCTCTTTATGCATGTTGTCTTACTCCAAGCTGTATAGGCTCGAAAGCCTACTACCAATTAAGCATATTAGGTGATGTGCATCTCTGTAATGAGAAGGGGTGTGGTCTAATAACATCAACACCCTATATCAGGTGTGCATAATTATTAGGCAACTTCCTTTCCTTTGGCAAAATGGGTCAAAAGAAGGACTTGAAAAGTAAAAAATAGTGAGATATCTTGCAGAGGGATGCAGCACTCTTAAAATTGCAAAGCTTCTGAAGCGTCATCATCGAACAATCAAGCGTTTCATTCAAAATAGTCAACAGGGTCGCAAGAAGCGTGTGGAAAAACCAAGGCACAAAATAACTGCCCATGAACTGAGAAAAGTCAAGCGTGCAGCTGCCAAGATGCCACTTGCCACCAGTTTGGCCATATTTCAGAGCTGCAACATCACTGGAGTGCCCAAAAGCACAAGGTGTGCAATACTCAGAGACATGGCCAAGGTAAGAAAGGCTGAAAGACGACCACCACTGAACAAGACACACAAGCTGAAACGTCAAGACTGGGCAAAGAAATATCTCAAGACTGATTTTTCTAAGGTTTTATGGACTGATGAAATGAGAGTGAGTCTTGATGGGCCAGATGGATGGGCCCGTGGCTGGATTGGTAAAGGGCAGAGAGCTCCAGTCCGACTCAGACGCCAGCAAGGTGGAGGTGGAGTACTGGTTTGGGCTGGTATCATCAAAGATGAGCTTGTGGGGCCTTTTCGGGTTGAGGATGGAGTCAAGCTCAACTCCCAGTCCTACTGCCAGTTTCTGGAAGACACCTTCTTCAAGCAGTGGTACAGGAAGAAGTCTGCATCCTTCAAGAAAAACATGATTTTCATGCAGGGCAATGCTCCATCACACACGTCCAAGTACTCCACAGCGTGGCTGGCAAGAAAGGTTATAAAAGAAGAAAATCTAATGACATGGCCACCTTGTTCACCTGATCTGAACCCCATTGAGAACCTGTGGTCCATCATCAAATGTGAGATTTACAAGGAGGGAAAACAGTACACCTCTCTGAACAGTGTCTGGGAGGCTGTGGTTGCTGCTGCACGCAATGTTGATGGTGAACAGATCAAAACACTGACAGAATCCATGGATGGCAGGCTTTTGAGTGTCCTTGCAAAGAAAGGTGGCTATCTTGGTCACTGATTTTTGTTTTGTTTTTGAATGTCAGAAATGCATATTTGTGAATGTTGAGATGTTATATTGGTTTCACTGGTAAAAATAAATAATTGAAATGGGTATATATTTGTTTTTTGTTAAGTTGCCTAATAATTATGCACACTAATAGTCACCTGCACACACAGATATCCCCCTAAAATAGCTAAAACTAAAAACAAACTAAAAACTACTTCCAAAAATATTCAGCTTTGATATTAATGAGTTTTTTGGGTTCATTGAGAACATGGTTGTTGTTCAATAATAAAATTAATCCTCAAAAATACAACTTGCCTAATAATTCTGCACTCCCTGTATATATTATATAGCCCTTGCAGTCAGTCATATATCATATACCTTTGAACCCTTATAACATTTTTATTAATATGTATATGTATATTGTTATTGGATAGTGTATATATGTGTAAAAAAATGTATTTTAATGTATTTATGTTGTGTTTATTGCTTGTGCGGTCACGTTTAGTTTCAACTAGCAAGTTAATGTTAGCGTGCCACTTATAATGTAGCACAGTATATTTATTTATATACTATATATATATATATATATATATATATATATATATATATATATATATATATATATATATATAGGTTGGAATATGTGTATTATATATATATATATATATATATATATATATATATATATATATATACTGTATACATACACACACACATATATATATTTCTTTATTTTTCCAATATATTTCTTTATTTTTCCAATCCATCATGTCAACTTGAAATTTAGTTTATGAATCCTACTATACAACAGTTCACAATCATCATCAAAATCAATACAAAGTGCACAGCCTAAGACCTTAATATATTATTTACTACATAGAGTAATTACTACTTTTGAATGCCAATGATAATTATATAACTCTACTTGTTCTACAGGGCTATGATGATGACAGCATGTGATTTATCTGCCATCACAAAACCTTGGGAAGTTCAGAGCAAGGTCAAAAAAACTTTTTTTTTTTAATCAACTATTATACTGTACAAGTTTATGCTATACCTACAAATATTTTATATCTAATAACTATACTTATTAGTGGTACCCAGGAGGCATTTAGATTATTGTGCAAAATCCACAAGGGAAGACAGCACACTCTCCAAGATGGGGCACGGAAAATGGTTAGCCAGGTCCCAGTCTCACTATAATCATTCAAAGATTTCAGGCCTCCAAAAGGTAAGTTTAAAGACCTTTATTTGTTCACATAGGGTCCATAATACAGCAACAACGTTTCAAAGCAGCAATTGGTTCCTAGTCATGTCATGTTCATGACTAAGAACCAATTGCTGGTTTGAAAAGTTGTTGCTGTATTATGGACCCTATGTGAACAAATAAAGGTCTTTTAACTTAGCTTTTGGATGCTGGAAATCTTTGAATGATTTAGATTATTGTTTCAGTTCCATGTAATCAATCTCATTTTGGTATTGCTGTTCCGAGAAATAGAACTGTTTATACTTGGTTGAAGAATTAATCAAACAGGGGATATATGTTTATAGATGTGTTTGTCTGGCTTCACATGTGATAAATATTGGCAAATCAGTCCCTTCTTTTACTTTATTCCAAACATGTCTACTCTAGTGCATAGAGAATGTGTTGATGGTTTTAGAGTCAGAGTTAAGTACAGATGGATTAGAGTCTATGTGCATCTAAAAGAGATGTAAGACATGTCTGAAAGAAAGAGGGATGGTGACGGGTATTTGTGCGCATAATAAGAAACATATATTTATCTGTGGGTATCAAAGATTTCCAATCTACTAGTTTAGGATCTCAATCTCTAAAATATCAGAGAATTGGCTCAAAAAAAAAAAAAAAATACATAGAAAGGAGAGTTATTTCATTGAAGCCTTTAGGCAAATATCTGAGCTGTTCCTTCAAGCTATGTTGTGTACACTGTCTATGCTTGCGCTCTGTTTTAAAATACCAGCCATGCTCATTAGCATAAATTAGCATAAATAAATATACAGCATAGCTCAGAAACTAAAGCTGCTAGGACTGATTTTAAATGGTGTTTAACTTATAAATAGATTCAAATACATACACTATGACAGGGGCTTTGTTGCAAAATGTATGCTTTATTTTCTACATTGACAAGAACCTTAAACAAACCCTAACACAGGCACACACTGTATGTTCATATACTGTACATATAACTTTATAATTGTCCCTTGTATTAATAGGTATGTCTATTTGTGTTTCTACAATAGGTTGCTCTATTAGTAGCAGCTGAGTTCTGGGAGCAAGGTGACTTGGAAAGAACAGTCCTGCAGCAACAGCCTATTGTGAGTAAAAAAGCATGTCCTTTATATATATATATATATATATATATATATATATATATATATATATATATATAAAAATATATATATATATATATATATATATAAATGGGAAATTCTAAATATATTACATTTTCTTTAGAAAACTTTGTGAAACATGTAAAAAACAACGGATTGGAGAACAATGTTAAGAAAGCAAGTTAACTGTAAAATTCTATTATTTTTCTATATTTTTAATAAGCGAAATCTTACCTATGACATACTTCTTTATTTTTCAACATGAGGTTACAACCTAATGGCTAGATTACGAGTTTTGCGTAAGGGTAAAAAAGCAGTGTTAACAGGTCCTAACGCTGCTTTTTTACGCCCGCTGGTATTACGGGTTTAGGGGCCCCGCACACTTTTTTGGCCTTACCACAATCCAATCGAGCTCAATCCTATTGGCTGATTGGATCAGCCAATAGGATTGAACTTCAATCCTATTGGCTGATTGCATCAGCCAATAGGATTTTTTCTACCTTAATTCCGATTGGCTGATAGAATTCTATCAGCCAATCAGAATCTAAGGGATACCATCTTGGATGACGTCATTTAAAAATGCTGGTGCACGAAACATACTTAAATATACTTTTTAACAGCTATAGCTGTTAATAGAAGTATTTTTGCTATCAAATGTATATTGGAAAAACTCTTCTATTCAAAACTAAAATGCATCCATGCACATACCAATTTTGGCTGGGACTGTAATGGATTCCCTGTGTTCTAGTATTTACATATGAAAAACAACCTGCCTGAATATTACCCACAGTGAGAAGAATAGGATGTATCAATTATATTGTAAGCAAACAGTACCAACACAAATTAGATACTTTAGCCTTCAATTACATTAGAAGGTTTATATCAGAAATATATCTCTCCAATTAGTAAGAAGGCAGAGTACTAAGAATAAGCATTAGGTAGTTGGAAATCTTAACAATGCAGCAATCAGCTTTGGTTATGATTAGGATGAGAAACGTAATAATTAATAAAGGATTAAGAGTCCAGTAGTGTAAGCACAGAGAGAGGGTACAAGAAATCACAGCACGCATACGCAAAGAGTAGACAGCGTTATTGATCACAGCAGGTGATAGTATTCACGACCACCAGGATGACAGGAATGGATTGTAGATGTTGTGATCAGATTCCAGGGAAGTCACGCTACTGATGCGGTATCCGCCGGTAAGACTGAGATAGTACTGCTAAACCGTAGATAAAGCTGATGTCAGTAGGGTAGAGTCTAAACACCCGAGCTGTGGCGGAGAGCTGGTTCTGTTCCGTGTCTGTTTGCCTGAACTGCGGCCAAGGAGGGAGGCGTCATCAGATAACGTCACCGCTGGTGCTGCAAAGTAACTAGAGGTAGACACTATAGAAAATAACTGCTGTTAGTAGCACAGAGTTTACTTTGAACTTAAGAATAAATTTAGGGCTGGATATGTGGATCTTAGGATATACTTCAATAATCCAGCAAAGTTGTTAAGGAGGCATAGCCATTTATACATGTGAAATTCCTAAAAGGCTGTTTTAAGGTGGAATTAATAAGTGAGCCAGGAATCCCAGTAAAGGTGGAAGGATTCATGACAGCACGTCCCTTTAAGGACTGATTGTTCACTGGATAATAAGCAGGATGTCCATTGCTTTATTGGCAAACTCACTTTATTACCATAGAAATAAAATATTTTCCCAGTACGGTACCATTTAAAAAAATGAACTTTAAAGTTTCTTTAATGTGACACACACACTAGATTGCTGGCAACAAGAACTCAAAAACAGATGTTCACACTTCAAAAGAAATATCAATTAATATGAAAATATGACGCAAACAGACAGATGTTATGTTTTGCTAATGTCCTTATTTATAACTCACATGCACTTCCAGAGGCTAAAAAGCATTTATTTTAGATATATTTTACTTAGAAACGTTAATCTTCTAAAACTTAAAGGGACGTTCTACTCATATAATTACTGAATCGCTTGAAAGTGATGCATGGTTATTGTAAAAGTTGACAAAAAAAATCACATGAGCATCTCTATTTAAAAAAGAAGATATTCTACCTCAAAATGTTTATATCTTACCAGAGTTTCTTTTTTACTGTTGTCTGCATGGTCAAATAAAACAAAACAAAACATTAGCCAATCAGCTTCATTAGTGCTGAGTTATACTTCCCTATACTGAGGAGGAAAATAAAGTGACTGTGTCTACACATGCCTAATGCACGCTCCCTGTCAAGTCCTTGGGCATGCCTCCTCATTGGATAAATAGGTGCCTTTACAGTGGGTTGTGTTTATTGAGGTAACATTTCTTCTTTTTTTTACATAGAGATCTTTATGTAATATTTTATTGTCCGCTTTTTGCATATAGTATCATGTCCTTTAAATGCAGACAATTAGTTATAATGATAAAAAACGTACTACCAAGGCCAGAAGTCACATGAGATATTGGGGCTGATTTATCACTGCCCGAATGGGGCCGTATACACCTGTTTCCGCGCTAGCCTTCATAAGACCACTGCTCCTTAATTTCTCCGTTACCTCTGATGCGGCGGACAGCAATCTGCCCAATCTCAATACGATCGGGTTGATTGACACCCCCTGCTACGCAAATCTGCAGGGGGTGGCATTGCACAAGCATTTCTAGTGAAATGTTTGTGCAATGATAAATGCCGACAGCTTATGCATTTATCGATGTGCGGTGGACATGATATGCTACAGCGGATCATGTCCACTGCACTTTGATAAATCAGCCCCTTTATCTTAAACCTTATATTGTAATGTATGAGTCTCTCCTTCACATACAGAAACCTGCATAGTAAATCTTTCAAGGAAAAATTTGTGTTTTTAAAATTCTTTGTACTGAAGAGACTTCTTAGATCATTTAGCTTGAGTGGAGAGCTTTAGATAATGGGACCCTAAGAAAGCTGCTGAAGATTGATGTTAGCACAGACTGCCTGCAATTAATCTTTATTAAAATCTGTTACTTCCAATTAAGCTTAATTTAAAGAGATATGAAAAAAATATATTTTGTTATCTAGACAGGACATACAATTAAAAAAAAAGTTTCAAGTTTACTTATATTATCAAATAATAATAATGTTGTGTTCCCATGGTATTCTTTGTTGAAGAGATACCTAGGTAGGTGTCTGGAGCACTACATGACAGGAAATAGTGCCATCTAGTGCTCTTGCAAATGGATAACATTCTTGCAAAACTGCTGCCATCTAGTGCTCGACTTGTGAACACTCCTGATCTTATGTCCCTGCTATTCAACAAAAGATACCAAGAAAACAAAGTAAATTTGATAGTAGGAGTAAGTTGTGTAAGTGTATGCTCGATCTGAATCACAAAAGAAAAAAAAAATCAAGTTTCATGTACCTTTAACAGTTTATTGGACTACAATAGTAAATTTAAGTGTTGCAATATTATTGATCCATAGCAAAGTACATTTATCTCACAACACAAATTTTAAAATGACAAAACTTGTATAGTTAATTATGACAATGAACAGTGGAACATTTTCATGTGAAAACAAACAAATAATCCCCTTTTAACAGCGCTCAGTGTCAAGGCTGTCAGACAAGCTAATACACGTTGTCACGCATAGAGACCCATTTATCAAGCTCCGTGTTTCTGGCGAGTCTTCTAAAGACCGCTGGTCCATAACCTTGTCCGCCTGCTCTGATGAGGCAGACAGGAATCGCCGTAATTCAACCCGATCGAGTACGATCGGGTTGATTGACACCCCCCTGCTGGCGGGCGCAAGTCTGCAAGGGGCAGCGTTGCACCAGCAGCTCTTGTGAGATGCTGGTGCAATGCTGAATACGGAGAGCGTATTGCTCTCCATATTTAGCGATGTCTGTCGGACCTGATCCGCACTGTCGGATCAGGTCCGACAGACATTTGGTAAATGGGCCTCACAGTATCAATTCAGCTGCTAATAACTAGCCATACGCTCCAGTGGCTTGCCAGATCCGTTACGGACAAATCCCACGCTGGTACACAGTACAATATAAAGAGTGAAAACTTACTTAGTCTCTTCTCCTTTAGTAACTGCTCCTTCTTGTGTGGTCTCCTCAAAGCGCTGAATATTAGCGTCTGCAGCGTGCCTACCACAATAGTCCTGGTGCTTCACTATGCACAGCTTACCTGCTCCTCCTTCTCTCAATCCTATTCCCTGCAAACCGCATATGGAATCCCCTGAAATTCCTATGAATATCCACTCCAACAGCACAAAGAGGCGAGGCAGTGGGACAGGTAAAAATTAAGAACATAAAATGTATTAGAAGAACCGGGTAAAAATACAGCAGTCAATATCGTAACTAGTATAAAAAGCAGGTATAGCAGAGGTCTTACGCGTTTCAGCCTACGCCTTCCTCATAGACCGTGCTACACCGGTCACTAGCAGCAACTTAAATACTTTTGAAATGCCAAACACCTGTTACAAATTTAGCGTAACATTAGAAACCTTAATAATGCATTTATGCTAACGATTCTAGATACTTAAATAAACTATTGTGGCTATTGTTATTGTACATATCTCATAGCAAAAGTAAGAATATTACAGCATTACTGAGCAAGATTGACAAAAAAGCCCCATTTATATTTGATACTTTTTATAGATAAACAAATTTAATTGAATGCAGCAAAAGATTCCATACTAGGAAAAACAGAAAGTATATACAGGACATACAGATTCTATACAGTAAAATGTTCATGTCTAACATTTAAGAAGGAAAGGGAAATTACCTATAACATTACTGTTGGGTGACCATATAAAAAATCCCTAAGCTCTAATCATAGGTTCAACCTCTCTTAGGGGAACAAATAGTAATAAAATGTACTATGAGCAATTAGGATATATTACAACGTCACACAATATTCTAGAAAAATGTACAGACAGTTTGCATTTAATCTTCAACTAAACACCTCTAAATCAAAAGTCTAGCATCCTCAGGTTAACAGAAACAGTCAATATGTATAGACTATACAGACTAATACAGTAATCCATATATATCCAACATTTAGAAAAAGGCTTAACTATGATCTTGCTTATGGGTGACCCTATAGAACCATTGCTTCTCAATATATTTAGTTCAGCCTCTCTTAGGAGAACAATAGTATTAATAGCACTAGTAGCAAATAGAAAAAATCACAGCACCCCCCATATCAAGGAAATATATAAGAATGCATCAGAACATATAGGCCTCTATTTATCAAAGGTCTGTTGGACCTGATCCGACAGTGCGGATCAGGTCCGACAGACCTCGCTGAATGAGGAGAGCAATACGCTCTCCGTATTCAGCATTGCACCAGCAGCTCACAAGAGCTGCTGGTGCAACGCCGCCACCTGCAGACTCGCGGCCAATGGGCCGCCTGCAGGGAGGTGTCAATCAACCCGATCGTACTCGATCGGGTTGATTTCCAGCGATGTCTGTCCGCCTGGTCAGAGCAGGCGGACAGGTTATGGAGCAGCGGTCCTTGTGACTGCTGCTTCATAACTGCTGTTTCTGGCGAGTCTGCAGGCTCGCCAGAAACACGGGGCGTCAAGCTCCATTCAGAGCTTGATAGATAGGCCCCATAGTATTCAACTGAACTCATATTCCCAATGGTTTAAAATTGTAAAATTTACAGTGTATTTCAAAAAGAAAACATTTGTGTGTCTGTAGATACAAGGAACAATATCGAAAACCTATGAAATCTAAAATAGAATATGTAATTTAATCCCAATGACCGGAGGCTTATCTCCAACAATTTATGAGATCTGTCTGAATATTAGGACCATCTAGTACCCTGGATTTAAGTTTAAATATCCAGAAAGCCTCTCTGGTTCGAAACAGCTTATCTCTGTCCCCTCCTCTCCATGACACCTTAACCTGTTCGATCACTTGCAACTTAAGATGTTCTGTATTGCCATAGTAACATAGTAACATAGTAGATAAGGTTGAAAAAAGACTGAAATCCATCGAGTTCAACCTATACAAATCTAAAATACTTTCAAAAAGCTCCAGTTAAGCTTAAATAACCCTATTAAAATGTGACCCATTTAATACTAGCAATCATATCCATGAATTTTGTTTATATACAGAAATGTATCCAGACTATTTTTAAATGTATCTATGGTATTGGCATTCACTACCTCCTTTGGTAATGAGTTCCACAATTTTATTGCTCTTACAGTGAAAAAACGTTTCCGTTGCAGGAGATTAAATCTCCTTTCCTCCAACCTTAAATTATGACCTCTTGTCAGAAACAATTTTCTTGGAATAAACAGAGCTTCTGCCATCTCTGTATATGGGCCTTGAATATATTTATATATCATGGACCCTTTTAAAATGGAGGGCTATCTGGGAATCTGGGAAATCTGATTTTACATCCCTAAGGTGCTCCTTGACCTGTTCTCTAGCCTCCCTCGTGGTGAGCCCCACATATTGCACATTACATATGATGCATGTAACCAAATAAATTACATATATGGAACGGCAGTTGGTACATGCATTATGGAAAAAGACCCTTTGTGTCACTGCTGACTGGAATTGTTTTCCTACCTGACTGCATGCACACGCCTTGCAACTACCATATCCACATCTGTAATGTCCTTTACACTGTAGCCAACTGCTACCTTGTCCCCTTTTGTTTTCTTATCTCACTCTGGGCCAGAATATTTCCTATGGTCTTGTTTCTTCTTGAAACAGATTTACAGCCTTTCTGGACCCAGGGGTATAGATCCTGGTCCCCCTGTAGAATAGGGAAACATTTATTAACTATTTTGGTAATGTCATCAAATAGATTACCGTAATTTGTTACAAATATTGGCATACCATTAAACTGATCTTTGTTTGTATTTTTATTTCTATGCAGTAATACACGTCTGTCCAACCTGTCTACTTCTTTAGAAGCCCTGTCAATTAAGTACTCAGAGAAACCCTTACTCCGAAAGCATTCTCTGAAGATGGCTGACTGCTCACAATATTTTGCTTCTGTAGAGCAGTTCCTTTTTAACTTTATTTACTCTCCCTTGCTTGGGGGTGCATACTCCTTGAATCTAGTAGGCTATTCCTAGCTATTAGTTTTCTATGTAATGTGGTAACTATAGTACCTTTCCCTGAAAGCACTTAATCCAAAAATTCTATTTTGTCAGCACTTATTACACTGGTGAATTTCAAACTCACTGTATTTATATTGATATCACGTACAAAGTTCTCCCCTTCCAACACTGACCCCCTCCAAATAAAGAGGAGGTTGTCTATGTACCTTTTATACATCACAATCCCTCCCCTTCGGGTAAAATAAATGCTCCAGAATTTTACACTTTTCACACCTTAAATAAAAATAATTAAAAAAAACAGTTTGTGAAACTGCTCTTTAAAAGAATTCAAATTTGTACCTTTTTCACATTTTTTTCAAGACAATTAGTATATAGATCACAAGTGTTTGCCAAGTGCTCAGGTCAGATATGATATGATGCTAGTGTCTTCTCTTATAGCCCATGATGGACAGAAACAAGTCTGCTGAACTGCCGAAACTACAATGTGGTTTTATTGACTTTGTCTGCACATTTGTCTACAAGGTAAGCAAATGCATGAACAAAGATTTATGAATTAAGCCAAAACTAAATATATGCAGTGAAAGTTAACAGTGGCATTTTAATTGTTCTTGTGTATTTATGAGATACATGTTAATAGCAACATTTTAACTTATTATATATCATTAAAGGGACATTAAACACTCATGCACCAGCTTCTAATTATGGTTGCCGTCATTTTGTTACCTAGGTTATACTGCAGGTATCTGAAGGAGAGTTGCTATACATGTGTAAAAAGGTAGATTTCAAGATGGCCGCACCCATGACTAATGGGAGGCAGGGAATAACCTCAATACTATGCTTAAAAAATGTATTTTGTGTTTAATGTCCCTTTGTAGGTTCTTGCAATATCTGAGAACTATTTTTTAATTGTATCCATAATATTCATATCAACAGTTAAAGTGATTGTAAATTTGAGCCTTCTGGAATAGCTTGTTATGTGAAAAATATTATATCTAATAAAGTTGCTTACTTTAAAAAAAATCTATCCATAATTTTTAAAAAAATTCATATTTTTTTTCTGGCTATTTATGTGTACTTCCTCTGTCCCCTTGTAGTTTTTGTTTGAGACTTTGGCCTCTAGTTATGAAAGTCTGGCGGACCTGATCCGCCAGACTTCACTGAATATGGCGAGCAATACGCTCGCCGTATTCATCATTGCACCACCAGCTCACAAGAGCTGCTGGTGCAACGCCGCCCCCTGCAGAGTCGTGGCCAATAGGCCGCCATCAGGGGGGTGTCAATCAACCCGATCGTACTCGATCGGGTTGAATTGTGGCGATGTCTGTCCGCCTGCTCAGAGCAGGCGGACAGGGTTATGGAGCAGCGGTCTTTGTGACCTCTGCTTCATAACTGCTGTTTCTGGTGAGTCTGAAGACTCGCCAGAAACACGGGGCATCAAGCTCTTTCTGTGACGTGGAGAGTGTTCCTACCCACTCCCAAAATAGGCATCCAGGTTGCACTCCTGAGCTCAGCAATTGTGCACATGCGCAATTCTCCGCTCTCAGCTGGGATTCCCATGTTAGCCCAAAGCGCATGCGTCACACATGAATGAGAACTTACTCGGCCAGACTAGGAAAAAGATTTTTGTGCAAAGGGGTGTGCTAGATTAACTCATGGATGCCAAACAACCTGTATTTCATTTGGATTAGTGCATAATCTTCACGCAAAAATGCCAGGAGGATTAACGGAGACAAGGATTTAGAAGGAACTGCTGTAATAACGTTGTTAATAGCTTAAAACAATCAAACAAAAAAGATAAAGGAAAGTCTGGTTTATTTCCGTTTTTTTAGATGATTTTTACCATCACTTTAAGATCCCCTTTTCTCAATAGTAATGCAGTGTTACGGAGATACTCCAGCATTTTTTTTTTGTCTTAGGCAGATTGGTTCTTGTTTTACTAAGCACCCAGCTCTGACTCATATAAACTGATGCATTTTCTTTCTCAGTATGTATTACATTTGGAAGTTGAAGTAAATACAGGTGGCCCTCGTTTTACAACGGTTCAATTTACACCGTTTCAGAATAACAACCTTTTTTCCAGTCATGTGACTGCTATTGAAAAGCATTGCGAAGCAGTGCATTTATTAAAATAGCCAGTAGGTGGAGCTGTCCACTTGTGTTGCAGCAAAGCCAAGCAAGCTGAAATTAATCAGTTTAACCAGACCTGAGCTATCGAGCAGATTTCAAAGGAACGAGATCTTCTTGTCTATAAATCAGTCCATATTGGAATGCATAGAAAGAACTTTTGTAGAAAAATGCAAGTGAAGTCTGTGTTGTGTGATTATTTTATTAGGTTTATAATACTGTTTAGCATTTAAAAATAATGTATTAGATGTTGCTTATGACAATTTTGAGAGGGTCCTGGAACCTATCTCCCTCACTTCCCATTGACTTACATTATAAACTGGGTTTCAATTTACAACGGTTTCGATTTACCACCATTCCTTCTGGAACCTAACCCCAGCGTAAACGGAGGGCTACCTGTATTCAAATTAATGTATCTCTGAAAATATTTTTTTTTAAAATTGTTGCAGTTCTGTCAGTATTTCTATTATTGAAGTCAGTATAGATGCAATATAGATATTTTTATGCCATAAAAACTTCTCCCTTTCAAAAAAACCCCCAAAAAACATTTTTTACAGTATGTATTTCTATTTATCGACATCCAGAACTTTATTTTTAATTTCCTGCAGAACTATGTCTCTCAGTCTAGCTCCAAATAAACTTTTTTCAAATATTGTCAAAAAAAAAAAGTTTAATCGTCCCTTTAAGTCATCCACAATTATCGTCCAATATCAATTTTTTATGACGTCAGATTAATTCTTTGTTTTTATTTGACAAGCTTCTTAAAGGGATATGAAACCCAAAATGTGTCTTGTATAATTCAGACAGAGCATGTGAATTTAAACTACTTGCTGATTTACTTCTATTATCAATTTGTCTTTGTTCTGTTGGTGTCTTTTGTTGTATAGCAGGGATGTAAGCTCAGGAGCCAGCCCATTTCTGGAGCACTATATGGCAGCAGTTTTGCAAGAATGTTATCCATTTGCAAGAGCACTAAATGGTAGCACTATTTCCTGTCATGTAGTGCTCCAAACACCTACCTAGGTATCTCTTCAACACAGAATCTCATGGACACAAAGCAAATTTTATAATAGAAGTAAATTGGAACCTTTTTTTTAAATGGTATGTTCTGTCTGACTCACAAAAGAATATTTTTGGATTTCATATTCTTTTAATGAGTAAGCAAGCATTGTATATGTATGATATGTGTCAGATGTCCTTCCTGTGTTTCTGATAATATATCATTATTTCCTCTATCGATCTCAGTATGCACCATTTGTACAATCCCATATGAGCCTAAGCGCCTTTTTAATACAAGGGCAATCTTTGTCCTTTTAGGAATTTTCCCGCTTTCATGAGGAAATTCAGCCAATGCTAGATGGGTTGTTAAATAACAGGAAGGAGTGGAAAGCCCTACAGGATGAATATGAGGCCAAACTGAAGTTGATTGAAGATGAAAAGAAAAAGAAAGAAGAAGAACTTGCTGCAAAAAAAGGTAATCACATTTAGTGGGACTTTAAAAAAAAAAAAAAAAAACTATTAAACTAAACTTTCACACCACACAAGTATAGTTTGCATACAAATTTGCTATCATGATAATTAAACAGTGTTCTTCTGCTATCCTTTATGTCTACTAAGTTGCATTTAAAGGGGTATAGTACTGTAAAATATTCTCTTTAGAAAAGTTATGTAAACAGGAGTTAGCATCATAAATTAACCTCTCAGTTGTGGGTGGAAGATATTTTTTTATCTGAAATAGCTGGTTTTGTTCATTGAACCCCTCAGCCATACTAAACATTTGAATACCTTACTATTGGCATTTAAATATATATACAGTGCCCTGCACTAATATTGACACCATTGGTAAATATGAGCAAAGAAGGCTATAACAAATTGTCTTTAATGTTTAACCTTTAGAACTTTAGTTAAAAAAAATACACAAAAATACTTTGCTCTCATGGATATCAAACAATTGCAAACACAACACAGGTTTATCCAAAAAGATAAAATAACCTTTGTTAAATATATCTGTGGCACAATTATTGCCACCCCCTATGAATTCATATGAAAGAAATATATTTGATAATATTTCCCATTGATATTTTACATTTTTTAGTACACCTGAGTGACTAGTAACAGGAAATCGTTCAACCATGACTTCCTGTTTCACAGGGGTATAAATATGAGGTAACATATAGGCCAAATTCCCTTAGTTAATCTTCACAATGGGTAAGACCAAGGAATATAGCTGTGATGTGTGGCAAAAGGTGGTTGAGCTTCACAAAATGGGAAGAGGCTATAAGAAAATAGCAAAAACATTGAAAATGCACATTTCCACCATCAGCACAATAATTAAGATGTCCCAGTCAATTGGAAATGTTATGAATCAACCTGGAAGAGGACATGTGTCTACATTGTCTGAACGCACTGTTAACAGGATGGTTTGAGTGGCCAAAATATCTCCATGGATCACAGCTAGAGAATTGCAAAAGTTAGTTGCATCTTGGGGGTCAGAAAGTCTCAAAACTACAATCCGACATTCAAAAACAAAATCAAGCATCTTCAGTTTTCCAGATACCACTGGAACTTCAAATGGGATCGGGTTCTATGGTCAGATGAAACCAAAATAGAGCTTTTTGGCAATAAACACCAGAGGTGGGTTTGGCGCCCACAGAGAGGTAGCCATATGGAAAAGTACCTCATGCCCACGGTTAAATATGGTGTGGCTCTTTAATGTTTTGGGGCTTTTTTTCTGCCAGAGGACCTGGACATTTTGTTAGGATACATGGCATCATGGACTCTAAAATATCAACAGATATTAAATAAACACCTGACTGCCTCTGCCAGAAAGCTTAAAATGGGCCGTGGTTTGATCTTCCAGCAGGACAATGATCCAAAACATACATCAAAATCAACACAAAAATATTTTTTTTTGGATTTCATATCCCTTTATTAGTAAGCAAACATTTTATATGTATGATATGTGTCAGATGTCCTTCCTGTGTTTCTGATAATATATAATTATTTCCTCTATCAACCTCGGTATGCCCCATTTGTATACTCCCATATGAGCCTAGGTGCCTTTTTAATACAAGGGCAAGTTTTGTCCTTTTAAGAATTTTCCCGCTTTTATGAGGAAATTCAGCCAATGCTTATTAATAACTTAATACGATTTTCTAAAGGATTGTGATGGACCCCTAAATGTCTTAAGTACAGCAGAGGGTAAGATAGGAGCTTTATGATAGCCTCATCCCCATCTATAGAAAGTTGCCCTGATGTCCACATTCTAAGGGAGCAAGTTACCATTCATTCATTAAAAAGAAAAAGGTTCTTCTCCTTTAGGACATATGCAGTGTGTCAAGAACAAAGCTCAGATAGAGCCCTATCCCAAAACTTCCCGGTGCCTATTTTTGCAGGTGACAGTCTTCTATTTCTTATTTAACAGTCATCAGCATCTAAGAAGGACTTGCAATGCTTTATTTGAAATCACAGAATCCCCTTTAACAAAAGAGTAATTGTGTGCCCTTATTAGTGCTAAATTAAGCCAAGATATGGGCTCTGAAAGAGCCTCCTACTACATTTTAAGCAACTGCAACTTTGGAGTTCCGCTTAAAAAATCCAACTGGGATGACTGACAAGTCCTGCTCTCATGCAATTGCTTGTGCAGTGGAAATATTGGCAGCAGTTGCTGCCCACTTCCTGCTATGCCAGGTGGACAGGTTTCCAGCCAGGAACCTTGTTCACACCGACTTTGATAAATTAATCCCATGGTGTGCATATGAAGACAGCACAGTGTCCTACTTCTCACACAGTATGTAAAGCAGAAAATAATACCATTGCCATTGTAAACATGTTTATACACACACACACACACACATATTTTTACATTAAACTTTTAAGCAAAAGCTGCTTACATTTTAATCAAATTGATCAGAAAATGCATTTTTTTTGTTTATTGGTTGATGGGAACATGCCTTCCAAGAAAAAGCAGATTTATTCAGTGCAGGGATACCCATTTGTTAAAAAAATCTAATAGACTTTTAAATAGCCTATTAGATAGAGAGAGCAAAAAAAAAAGTTTTTTTTTTTAAAAAACCTAGATTAAAGATTTTGCTTCTTGGCTTCCCTAGGGAGTGTGGTGCAAAGCACAATTTTTACACAAAAGCAAGAAGCATTTACAGTCCCTTTAATTGTGCCCAGTTAGGGCTAGCTTTAAATGATTGTGTCTGCTGTTCTTATTAATCACATTTTTAGTTAATTATCAGCATTTTGAAGACAACCAAAGTAAGAGAATTTGCTTTTCAGCACAAATGCACAATGTTTATGCAAAATCAAAAGGTGTTTTATATTTCTTTAATCAGGGACGCTGCCATTGTGATAAACTTGTGGACAAAGCAGAATGTCCTTTCTATTTATTATGCTAGTGGATCTTGAAGACACGGATAAAAAAAAAAGGCAAAATTATTGTTTAACAGATGTACCACATTTAGCAGTGAGCAGTTATTTAGCTAAACTTGTACTGTGAAATAGCTATTACCACAATTGATTTAAAGTAGCTTACTTAGTCTATGCATTATTGGTAAATTCTATTAGAAGAATACACATTGTCTACTATAGATTAACAAGACATCTGGCAATGATTACTTGCCTAAACATATAAGAACTTATCATACTAGTGTATTTTATTCTTCTTTAAGAATTAGATCAATTACTGATGCTAACATTACCATTACAATTCAGTTTCCAATCCTTACAACACATATTTAATTTACTTAACCTTAATCCTTAATCTACCCAAATCCTCTTTTGCCAAAGGCACTTTAGTTATACAATCAATTTGTTTTCAAATTGCTGTCCTAAATCGCC
Organism: Bombina bombina; assembly: GCF_027579735.1. Lineage (NCBI taxonomy): Eukaryota > Metazoa > Chordata > Amphibia > Anura > Bombinatoridae > Bombina > Bombina bombina. The sequence continues at coordinate 905,578,522 of NC_069500.1, forward strand.
ACAATGACAGGACATACTATTTGTTTAATATTTTTAGCCATTTACAGTAGGTTCTGAATATTCCAAAGTCTATTGACCAGAAAAAAACAAAAAAACTAAAATCTAAATTGTTTCTGTATATAAAAAAAAATCCAATCACAGCTCAGGATGGAATCCAACTATTTCCTAGGGATATAGTATAATATATTTATCTTTGAATATTATAACACAAATTCAGAACTATTCATTCGGAACAGGACTTGTATAGTACCACTTCTACCTAAAGGAAATAGATATGGAGATGGACTGCACTCTCAAACTGGAATGGACACACATTGCATTGCAGCTTTTGGTTCTCACAAAACAGTAGAAAAAAAAAACATATATACATCAAAACACAACATACAAAATAGCCAAATACACAAAGCTAAGTTAAAAGTAACACAATTAGTTAATTACAGTATATTGTTATAAAGGAGATACGCCTAGGTGTTTCCTCAATGCCTCTTTTACCTGTGTCCCTAATCTATAGTCACACATTCTAGCATCAAACCAAACACAATAAGATGTCAGCTTCCCACTGTCCTGAATATTTAGGGATTTTCATGGGTTTGGAAGCTCTGCCTCACTGACACTCCCATTGCTTTCCCTTTAGGGAAAATGTCTTTACTGTATTTCCAGAGTGAATCCAGGACTGCTCCTGCTCCAGTCACTGAAAGTCCTGGCTCTGCCCAAACCTGCCCAACCCACACTTGTGTTCCCACCCCCCACCATAGCTCCACCCCCGCAGAATACTAGTGGGAGCAATACCCACAAGTCTTCTTCCCCTCCAGTCTCATCCTTCTCAAAACAAATTATATACAGACCTATTGCACCCAAACACACTGCAATCAATAAAGTACATACCACAGGTTCAAATGAATAAAAAATGTACTGTCTTGGTAAACTGCACCTGAATTAACTTATTTGATTTGTAAATGTTCTTAGTTTTGCTGTAAGAAAATTTGTATAAACTATGCCTATATATTTAAATAATATAGTTTGTCAAACTTGCATGCATTAAGGGCCAGATTACAAGTGGGGTACTTAATTATAGCGCAATAATTAACCAGCGCTGTAGCAATTAGCGCTCAAAAAATTAACCAGAGATCCAATCTCTGGTAATTTTCTAAATGTGCCCCAAATGCCCTCAAAATAGAGGATATTATAGTTTTTTTTAAATAAATAACAACTGCACTAGGCAGTTTTTGGGGTCTAAAGTTGGTGGGAGTGGGGTGTTAGAAAAAAAACAGTACTAAAAAGTGCCTTTACATTGCAGTCTATGGGAACTGTGTGTTCCCCATAAATATATATATATATACATATATATATTTATATATATATATATATATATATATGATATACATGTATATTTACTGTATGTGTTAATATGTGTGTATATACACATATTAACACATAAATATATATGTATATAGTCAAAGTAAAACTGATCATTTAAGTTATTAAAAGTCTCTTAAAATCCCATGCTTTAACTGAACTATTAAAGGACCAGTAAATAAAGTAGATTTGCATAATCAACACATGCATGATAACAAGACAATGCAATAGCAGTTAGCCTGAATGTCAAATGAGTAGTAGATTTTTTTCTGACAAATTTCAAAGATGTCTATTTCCACTCCCCCTAATTCATGTGACAGCCATCAGCCAATCAGAAATGCATATACGTATAGTCTGTGAATTCTTGCACATGCTCAGTAGGAGCTGGTGTCTCAAAAAGTGTAAATATAAAAAGACTGTGCACATTTTGTTAATGGAATTAAATTGGAAAGTTGTTTAAAATTGCATGTTATATCTGAATCATGAAAGTTTAATTTTGACTTGAGTGTCCCTTTAAAGTTTAACATTTTACTATCATGCACCTTTAAGAATCATGTTATTGTTTTGGCTACAGAAGAATATTTGTGTCCAAGCAATAAATGGATCACAACACTATGGATCACAACACTGTGTAACTGTATATCAATAAAGGATTTAGTCCCAATTGGTGATGCCTCACAAGTATTGAAGATAAACCTCAAAATAAAAGGAAATTAAAAAAACATAGTAAAGTTCAGTATTAAATGTGAAGGAACAACCTGAAGGAAACTTACTCTCATTTATTAAGAGCTAATTACAGAGCTCTCAGGGGGAAAAAAGCATATAAGATCCATAGCCCAAGAATCAGCAACAACAGCCGTATCTGTCAAATGAAGATATTTCATAAAATGTATAAAAAGCATAATATGACATAACATCAGGATTACATAGGACAAACATTCACTCCAACAGGCCTACGGGAGTCAGAGCACCAACTGACACCTAACAGGAGGAAGGGACATTAAAAAAAAGCACAACAATGGTTCCAATATTGGGACAGAACGCTAAGTGGCAGTCGATGCTCTGACTTCCATAGAATTGTTGGAGTGAATGTTTGTCCTATGTTATTCTAAGTGTCATGTCTTATTATACTTTTTATACATTTTATTAAATATCTTATATGCTTTTTTTTCCTGGGAGCTCAGTACTTAGCTCTTGAAAAAGTGAGTAAGGTTCCTCCAGGTTGTTCCTTCACATATAACACGGAACTTTACTATGTTTTTACAATTCCTTTTATATTGAGGTTTATCTTGGATCTTTGTGAATCGTTACCAATTGGGACTATATCCTTTATTGATACACAGTTACACAGTGTTTTGATTCATTTATTGCTTGGACACTTTTTTTTCTTTTAAAGGACACTCACTGCTAAGTGTTTGATATTATTTTGTATAGTTACAGTAGAATATTTGTTGTTAATTTTCATTAATGATACACATTTTTTTTATATATATATATATATACACAAAACAGCTGCAGCAGATGGAGTCAGCACTGCCAAATCTTCAACCTGTTCAATAAGTTAATATCATCAAGTACATATTTTTTTCAACACGTTCTAGATGGAAATGAGGAAAACTGAAGACTGCACCTACACAGACAATCTGCTTATCCTGCTTTTTCTTTTAATTATCATGTAAAGCTTATTAATAATGTAATACTCAATTTGCAATGGTCTAAACAACCTCTAGTTTGTCATTGACTTTTCATTTGTATAGACAATAACACATAGCTAATGTTCCCTAATACAACTCTAGCCTGTGTCCCTCATTATTGTAATGCATATACAGGTTAATCACAATAATCTAAGTGGCGGTTTTGTGGAGGGGCTGGGGGGTTGCTATGCACCAACAAATGCAGGTGGAGCAACCCCATTGAGCTGCAAAGGACTCCATATTGTATGTGTGCTGTATCTTTCAGCTTTTTCACCACCTTTGTTTGCCCCCCAAATAATAAATTCTAGAACTGCCATGCCTCACTCTTACTCTCTAGTTCATTGTTTCATTATCTGAAAGTTAAAAAAATCGCAACTATCATGTTTTTTAGGTTATTTTTGTAGACACAAGCAACATTTAAAGGATTTGATGGTAACAGAGATAAACATATATACTGTAAATAAATACTACAATCCCTTAAATATATGCATCTGTTTCTAATTCTGAGTAGTACCCTGAACTAATGGCTAGGCAAATTATGGTGTTAGAGCATTTCTGAAGCATGTAATACAGTAAGTTAAAAGTCCATGTATATACAATATTAAAATAATGCTCTTGTTCCTAACCGTGCCTAGGCATAAGATGGTTAATAGGTAACTGTTATTATCCTCAAGCTTAAAAGTACTCAGTTATCAGCATTGGCTGGATTAATGTCTGAGATATTCCTGCCAGGGTTAGAGTATGCAAGGTTAAAGCTTAAATATATATTTTAGACAGCCGGATAAACATCTGTGCTATCACACCAGCCTGAAAACGCAAGAAAATCAAGTAAGGTGGGGTTTAAAGAGGATGATATTTAATTATCAGTAATAAATATTTAATATCTTACATTAAATAGAAAGTATTTATCAGACTGTGTTCGCAACTTTGAGGCTTTGCGGTGCTTTTTTTATTTTCTATGCCACCTCAGAGGTGGGTGAGATAAATCACCGCCATGTCCACTTGTTCAAGGTAATTGACATGCGCTGCAGGGGGAAGCATTGCATAAGAGAGCTTTTGTGTAATGTTAAATTTTGTCACGTGATGCTGCATCGTAAGTGGTAATTGCAGGCGGATTGGTTCTCTACTTAAAAACGTGTCCACTTATCGTATTCTCTGAATAATACTGTTGAATATATTGTCTGACACACTACAAATAATAATATTAACCACAATAATAATATTCATCATAATAGTAAGTAATAATAAAAAATAATATTTAAAAAATCAAAACATTGAAATGCAGAATGTTAAATGTGTGCACGGAATAAAATTAAAACTAGAAAGGAATTCATAGCAACATTCAAGTTTATGTAAATTCAGTACTGTATTGGTCTTATTTCTTTATTACAGTACATAATATTATTTATTGTTTTTTAGCTGTAGCTTTATTACACATATGCAGTACAAATAATTATATGGACTGTAATAAATACAATTATGCAAATGGTTATTTATCAGGGTAATAATGTAGTATCTGTATGTTCACACCAGCATGCATTGTGGCTTTGAATAGGCGTTGTATAATCGCATAATATATGTATGTACACATATTTAGACTAGGTATGTTAAACTATAATTTGTGAACTGCTGGCTTATTAAAGGCTACATTAATCTCATTGGTGCTTAAGCATATATATTTTATACATTTCAGCCTATATTATACTACTGAGGACTGGAGCTCTTGACATCTGACACAAGCAAAGTAAATGCACTGATGTAATTTTGTTTCCAATTGTAAATAAAGTTTTTTTAATTAAAAAAAAAGTGTATTATTTTTACTTCTATGTAATCTATTTATGAGTAAACACATAGTCAAATACAGAAACAGAATAACCAACAATATTATTATTTATGAATTATGTTCAAAGATTATATCATTTAAATAGTTTTTCTGCAATTACAAAAAAATGATGTAGTAGTAGTAGTATTTACACCATATACTTCATTTTATTGACACTTTTCCAATATTTGATACTCATCACCAGCTAACCCCCCACACCACAAAATTCTAAAGCCAAATTATGAAGGAAAATAATAAAATAAGTCATATTTTTTATTATGTTTGCATAATTGATTAAGTTAATTTAATCATTCTATGCTAAATGCTCTTAAATAGTTTTAACTACTCAATCTGACTGACTAAGAACTGGTCAAATAACTGTAATAAGTGTCCAGGACCAGTCCACTGAATATCTGTGCGCAAAATATGCTAAAGGCTATGAACAACAGCCCTTCAACAATCAAAATCGAAATAGCACCACCACACTTCAACATTGGATATATGTAATATGAATTAAATTTTTAAAAAAACATAGCAAAGTTTTGGGCATAATGCCCTTAATCATTCTATAAATAGATTGTATCACACCCATTAATTAAACTATACATAGCCACAACTCTCAAAATACAGGCTTAACCCATTCATTCTTAAAATCCCATAAACGTTAATGACGAAAAGTTATTTTCTAAACAAAACTAATTTCTATTAAAGGAGTATCCATATTCAACATTGTAAGCCTAAGGGGCCGAATTATCAAGCTCCGAAATGAAGGCTCGCTGCTTCATAACTTGTCCGCCTGCTCTGAGGCCACGGACAGAAATCAACCCGATCAAATGCGATCGGGTTGATTGACACCTCCTGCAAGCGGCCGATTGGCCACGAATCTGCAGGGGGTGGCATTGCACCAGCAGTTCACAAGAACTGCTGGTGCAATGATAAATGCCGACAGCATATACTGTCGGTATTTATCGATGTGTGGTGGACATGATTAGTGATGTCGCGAACCTAAAATTTTCGGTTCGCGAACGGCGGACTCGAACTTCCGGTATTGTTTGCGAACTTTAAAACCTACAAGGACTCTTTCTGGCCACAATAGTGATGGAAAAATTGTTTCAAGGGAACTAACACCTGGACTGTCGCATGCTGGAGGGGGATCCCTGGCAAAACTCCCATGGAAAATTACATAGTTTATGCAGAGTCTGCTTTTAAGCCATAATGGGCCTAAATCAACTAACATTCCCAAAGTGGCTGTCTCAAAACATCCCGGACAGAAGATAGATTGATAGATAGGATAGATAGATATACATAGATTGATAGTTAGATAGAATCGATAGAAGAGAAATAGATAGATTTGTTAGATATATAATTACCCTAATAAAGTCTAATAATTAAACATGCGTTCTTGGACCCAACTAGCTTGTGTTAATTAGTACTTTTCTTAGCACTTTAATCCCTGTTCCCCCCCCTATCGGGGGTGTTCTATATGGCCTGCCTGATTACCCTGAAAAAATATAATAATAAGACATGCGGTCTGGTACCCATTTTAACTAGGTTGTGTTTTAAGTACTACCATTCTTAGCACTTTAATCTCTGTAACTCCCCCTATTTGGTGAGGTCTATACGGCCTGGATGATTACCCATACAAAATATAATAAGACATCTGCTCTTGGTCTGCGACCCATGGTAACTATGTTGTGTTAATTAGTAATGTCCTTCGCATTTTAATAGCTGTTACTCATACTCACCCTATCGGTGGAGGTCTATATGGCCTGCATGATTACCCTTAGAAAATATAATAACCAAACATATGCTCTGGGACCCAGGGTAAGTAGGTTGTGTTAAGTAGTACTGTTCTTTGCAGTTTTATACCTGTTACAACACCAAATGGTGGCAGGTCTATCTGGCCTTCATGATTAGCTGCACCCAAACCCAAAAAAAAGCCGAGTGGTCTTAGACTAACACCCATGGCTAACTCGGTTGTTTCAATTGGTACTATTCTTAGCACTTTCATCCCTGTTACGGGTGGTCTACATGGCCATCATGATTAGCCGAACAAAATACTACAATCCAACCTTTGCTCAGTCTTCATAGGCCCTTCATTGTCTGTATTTTGATAGTACAGTTCTTATTATTTTTATAGCTGATACAACACCGAATGGTGGCAGCTCTATATGGCCTGCATGATTAGCCGCACCCAATACAAAAATAAATCCAAGTGGTCTTGGATTAACACCCATGGCTAACTCTGTTGTTTCAAGTAGTACTATTCTTAGCACTTTCATCTCATCATCCCTGTTACTTCCAGGACTCTCGGTGGTGGTCTACATGGCCATCATGATTAGCCTAACCAAATACTACAATCCAACCTTGGCTCAGTCTTCATAAGGCCCTTCATTGGCTGTATTTTGGTAGTACTGTTCTTATTAGTTTAATAGCTGATACAACACCGAATGGTGGCAGCTCTATATGGCCTGCATGAATAGCCGCACCCAAAGCCAAAAAAAAGCCAAGCGGTCTTGCACTAACACCCATGGCTAACTCTGTTGTTTCAAGTTCTACTATTCTTAGCTCTTTCATCTCATCCCTGTTACTTCAAGGACTCTCAGTGGTAGTGGTCTACATGGCCATCATAATTACCCTCACCAAAATATAACAACAATACGTGCGTGCAGGGAACCATGGTAAGCTTACTTCCTTTTGCAAAATCGAGTATAACAGTTGCAGGCAGAGGTTCTGACCCTGCATTATGGCTGCACCTCTCCCTAAAAGAGGCATGCGTTACAGAGTCTGTGGGCATGTATGCAAAGAGCTGGCCTGCCTAAAAAGAGGAGCAAGGCTGTACAGGTTGTTCTCCTTCAGCCGTTTTATACGCTGTCCCACGGCCACGACCCTCAACAACCACAACAGAATGAAACACCACATATGCCATCCTTTTGAACAACAGAGTACAGGTATGGCATTGATTTTAGTTACACGGCGATATTTATTATGAACCGTGAAATTGAAAACAAAAACATGATTGGACACCAAGTACAGTACAGGTCGTTCTCCTTTGGCCTTTTTAGAATAGTGTTCCGGACCCCCAACAAAAACAACAGCAGGAAAGAGGACATAGGGCATCCTTTTGAACAATAGATGACAGGTAAGGCATAGATTTTACAAAGCCATAGATAATTTTTTTGCAACTGTGAAATAAAAAAACACATTGATTGGACACCCAGCACACTTCTTTATCCTTAGGCCTTTTTATAAGAGGCTCCCGGAGCCTCAACAGAAAAAACATTATGAAAGAGGACATATGTCATCCTTTTGAATAATAGATTACAGGAAAGGCATTGATTTTAGAATCCCAGAGATCATTTATATGACCCGGGAAATAGAAAAAAACATTGATTAGACACCCAGTACACTTATTTATTCTTAGGCCTTTTTAATAAGAGGGTCCCGGAGCCTCAACCGAAACAACAGCATGAAAGAGGACATATGTCATCCTTTTGAATAATAGATTACAGGAAAGGCATTGATTTTAGAATCCCAGAGATCATTTATATGACCCGGGAAATAGAAAAAAACATTGATTAGACACCCAGTACACTTATTTATCCTCATGCCTTTTTAATAAGAGGGTCCCGGAGCCTCAACCGAAACAACAGCATGAAAGAGGACATATGTCATCCTTTTGAATAATAGATTACAGGAAAGGCATTGATTTTAGAAACCCACAGATCATTATTTGCAACCGGGAAATAGAAAAAAACATTGATTAGACACCCAGTACACTTATTTATCCTCAGGCCTTTTTAATAAGAGGGTCCCGGAGCCTCAACCGAAACAACAGCATGAAAGAGGACATATGTCATCCTTCTGAATAATAGATTACAGGAAAGGCATTGATTTTAGAATCCCAGAGATCATTTATATGACCCGGGAAATAGAAAAAAACATTGATTAGACACCCAGTACACTTATTTATCCTCAGGCCTTTTTAATAAGAGGGTCCTGGAGCCTCAACCGAAACAACAGCATGAAAGAGGACATATGTCATCCTTTTGAATAATAGATTACAGGAAAGGCATTGATTTTAGAATCCCAGAGATCATTTATATGACCCGGGAAATAGAAAAAAACATTGATTAGACACCCAGTACACTTATTTATCCTTAGGCCTTTTTAATGAGGGTCCCGGAGCCTCAACCGAAACAACAGCATGAAAGAGGACATATGTCATCCTTTTGAATAATAGATTACAGGAAAGGCATTGATTTTAGAATCCCAGAGATCATTTATATGACCCGGGAAATATAAAAAAACATTGATTAGACACCCAGTACACTTATTTATCCTCAGGCCTTTTTAATACGAGGGTCCCGGAGCCTCAACCGAAACAACAGCATGAAAGAGGACATATGTCATCCTTTTGAATAATAGATTACAGGAAAGGCATTGATTTTAGAATCCCAGAGCTCATTTATATGACCCGGGAAATAGAAAAAAACATTGATTAGACACCCAGTACACTTATTTATCCTCAGGCCTTTTTATAAGAGGCTCCCGGAGCCTCAACAGAAACAACAGCATGAAAGAGGACATATGGCATCCTTGTGACTAATAGATTACAGGAAAGGCATTGATTTTAGAAACCTTGGGATAATTTGTTGCAACCGTGAAATCTAAGAAAAGATTGATTAGACACCCAGTACACTTATTTATCCTTAGGCCTTTTTAGCAGAGGCTCCAGGACCCTCCACAAAACCAGCAGCATGAAAGATGACATATGGCATCCTTTTGAAAATTAGATTACAGGAAAGGCATTGATTTTAGAAACACAGAGATCATTAGTTGCAACTGTGAAATCTAAAAAAAACTTAGATTATACACCCAGTATACTTCTTTATCCTTAGGCCTTTTTATAAGAGGCTCCCGGAGCCTCAACAGAAACAACAGCATGAAAGAGGACATATGGCATCCTTGTGACTAATAGATTACAGGAAAGGCATTGATTTTAGAAAACCTGTGATAATTTGTTGCAACCGTGAAATCTAAAAAAAGATTGATTAGACACCCAGTACACTTATTTATCCTTAGGTCTTTTTTTACCAGAGGCTCCAGGACCCTCCACAAAACCAGCAGCAGGAAAGAGGACATATGTCATCCTTTTGAAAATTAGATTACAGGAAAGGCATTGATTTTAGAAACCCGGAGATAATTTGTTGCAACCGGGAATTTAAATCAAACAAATGATTCGATGGACACCCAGTACACTTCTTTCTCCTTCGGCCTTTTTATAAGAGGGTCCAGGACCCTAAAAAAAAAGACCAGCAGGAAAGAGGACGTATAGCATCCTTTTGAACAATAGAGTACAGGTACAGCATTGATTTTACAAACCCAGAGATAATTTTGGTCAAATGTGAAATAGAAAAAAAAATTGAGTGGACACCCAGTTCACCACTTTCTCCTTAGGCCTTTTTATAAGAGGGTCCAGGACCCTCAAACAAAATACCAGCAGGAAAGAGAACATATGGCATCCTTTTGAACAATAGAGTACTGGTACGGCATTGATTTTAGAAACCCACAGATAATTTTTTTGAAAAGTGAAATAGCCCCAAAAACCATGCTTGGACTCCCACTCCAGGTCATTCTCCTTCAGCTTTTTTATAAGAGGGTCCAGCACCCTCAACAGAAACTACTGCAGGAAACACCACCACATATGCCATCCTTTTGCACAAGCGAGTACAGGTAGGTATGGCATCCATTTTAGAAACCCAGAGATAATTGAGAGGAAACAGGAACATTTTTCTAAAAATTTGATGGGCCACCCATTACAGGTCGTTCTCCTTCAGCCTTTTTATACCATGGGCCACGACCCGCAACAGGCACAACAGCATGAAACACCACATATGCCACCCTTTTGCACAATAGAGTACAGGTATGGCATAGATGGAACACGGAGATAATTTAGAGCAACCAAGAGACGGATAAAGATGCTTGGTCGGTCCTCCTCCTTCAAATTTGTGGCATTTTGGGTTCAATTTAATGGTCCACCAGATATGAGTGGTTTGCTAATGCTAAGTTGTACAATTCGTTGTTTAATCACTAGTGTTATGTGCCTTTTTTTTTTATTTGAGTTTTGTACTCACAGAGCTGCAGCAGAGGCCAGAAAAATTAGGAATGTACAAATGACTGAAAAAATTGGGTATTGTTGTAGCAACTGCTGTAGCAGCGGCCAGAAAAATTGATGTTTGTAAAAAATTTAAAAAGTGCCCTAAAAGCTTGTGGCTTGAACACTAGTTGTTGGCGGATAAGTCAAGCAAGTCCTCCGGCTTTATAACCAAAAAAAAAGGCCAGCCTGTGAACCAGTTGTAGCCCAAGCTAGCTCATCTCATCATCAGGCCTTTTATATTCAAATGTATCGCCCAATGTCAGTCCCTTCGAGATCCAGCCCTCATTCATTTTTATAAAAGTGAGATAGTCAAGGCTTTTTTGACCTAGGCGACTTCTCTTCTCAGTGACAAAACCTCCTGCTGCACTGAAAGTCCTTTCGGACAGGACACTTGAAGCGGGGCAGGCCAGAAGTTCCATTGCAAATTGGGATAGCTCAGGCCACAAGTCCAGCCTGCACACCCAGTAGTCAAGGGGTCCATCGCTCCTGAGAGTGTCGAGATCCGCAGTTAAAGCTAGGTAGTCTGCTACCTGTCGGTTGAGTCTTTCTCTAAGGCTGGATCCCGAAAGGCTCTGATGGTGCAAGGGAGTTAAAAAGGTATGCATGTCCTCCATCAACAAGACGTCAGGAAAGCGTCCGGTCCTTGCCGCCGTGGTCGTGGGAGGAGGAGGATTAATTTCATCTCTTCCCCTGTTACATTCCCGTGGTGCTGTGACATCACCCTTATACGCTGTGTAAAGCATAGTTTTTAATTTATTATGAAAATGCTCCATCCTTTCCGACTTGCGGGAATTTGGTAACATTTCAGGCACTTTATGCTTATACCGGGAGTCGAGGAGCGTGGACACCCAGTACAGGTCATTCTCCTTCAGCTTTTTTATACGAGGGTCCCTCAACAGGCACGACAGCATGAAAGAACCCATTTGAACAAGGTTGGATGCCGAGCTAATCATGTCCCGTTCCTCCTCCTCACTGATCTCACTGATGGTATCTTCTTCCCCCCAGCCACGTACAACACCACGGGTACCAGAGAGGTGACAACAATGAGCACCCTGGGATGCCTGTTGTGCTTGGTCTTCCTCCTCCTCCTCCTCCTCCTCAAAGCCACATTCCTCCTCTGACTCCTCTTCCTCACAATCCTCTTCCTGCGTTGCCGCAGGTCCAGCAAGCGATGCTGATTCGGTGTTTGTGGGGGTGATGGACACCACAACACTCTCGCTTCCTCTTCACGCTCATCTACGGCCTGATCCAGCACTCTTCGCAGGGCACGCTCCAGGAAGAAAACAAATGGTATGATGTCGCTGATGGTGCCTTCGGTGCGACTGACAAGGTTTGTCACCTCCTCAAAAGGACGCATGAGCCTACAAAATATCCCCAGCTCCCCAGAGGCTGGCCTAGCACCCCGGTCATACAAATACTCATTAACAGCTTTTTCTTGTTGGAGCAGGCGGTCAAACATTAGGAGTGTTGAATTCCACCGTGTCGGGCTGTCGCAAATCAAGCGCCTCACTGGCAGGTTGTTTCAACGCTGGATATCGGACAAGTGCGCCATGGCCGTGTAGGAACGCCTGAAATGGCCACACACCTTCCTGGCCTGCTTCAGGACGTCCTGTAAGCCTGGGTACTTATGGACAAATCGTTGTACAATTAGATTACACACATGTGCCATGCACGGCACATGTGTCAACTTGCCCAATTTCAATGCCGCCACCAAATTACTTCCATTGTCAGAAACAACCTTGCCAATCTCCAGTTGGTGCGGAGTCAGCCACTGATCCACCTGTGCGTTCAGGGCGGACAGGAGTGCTGGTGCGGTGTGACTCTCTGCTTTCAGGCAAGCCAACCCCAAGACGGCGTGACACTGCCGTACCCGGGATGTAGCATAGTACCTGGGGAGCTGGGGGGGTGCCATAGATGTGGAGCAAGACGCAGAAGTTGAAGAGGACTCAGCCGAGGAAGAGGTTATGGAAGAGGATGGAGTAGGAGGAGTAGAGGAGGTAGCAGCAGGCCTGCCTGCAAGTCGTGGCGGTGTCACCAACTCTTCTGCAGAGCCACGCATTCCCATGCTTGTCAGAAGTCAGCAGGTTTACCCAATGCGCAGTGTAGGTGATATACCTGCCCTGACCATGCTTTACAGACCAGCTATCCGTGGTCATATGGACCCTTGCCCCAACGCTGTGTGCCAGACATGCCATAACTTCCTTTCTCACAACAGAGTACAGGTTTGGGATTGCCTTTTGTGAAAAGAAATTTCTGCCAGGTACCTTCCACTGCGGTGTCCCAATAGATACAATTTTTTTGAAAGCATCAGAATCCACCAGCTTGTATGGTAAAAGCTGGTGGGCTAAGAGTTCAGACAAGCCAGCTGTCAGACGCCGGGCAAGGGGGTGACTTTGAGAAATTGGCTTCTTACGCTCAAACATGTCCTTGACAGACACCTGACTGTGGGCAGATGACCAGGAACTGCTACGTAAGAGAGACTGAGTGGAGGATGGTTGAGAGGGGGCAAGGAGGACAGCACTGGTTGACGTGGCTGAAGATGCTGGAGCAGGAGGAGGAGGTCGGCTTTCACTTTGTGTGCTGCTTCTACTCATGTGTTCTTCCCATGTGCCTTCGCAAAGCAGTTGGTGTTGGACTTCCCACGACTCAGTTTCTTTTGGCACAGGTTACAAATGGCATCGCTGTTGTCAGAGGCAGACACACACAAAAAATGCCACACTGCTGAGCTCTGCGATGACGGCATTCTGGTGGTGGCAACAGCATGCGTTGATGGGCGTCGGCGTGCTGTCTGGCTGACCCCTGGTGACGATGCATGCTGTCTGACTGTGCCACTAGCTCCTTGAGACGACCTCCCCATGCTTCCAAATCGTCTCCTCCTCCTCCTCTCTGACTCCCCATCTGAACTTTCCCCCTCTTCTTCTTCTCTTCTAGCAGGCACCCACGTGACATCCACCGACACATCATCATCAACCGCTTCACTTGTATCTGAAACATCAAGAAAGGAAGCAGCAGCGGGTACAACATCATCATCATCATCACACCGTACCTCCATGTCGGTAATGCTGCCTGACTGAGACTGATCACTATTATCTACATCCTCTGTCAATGATGGTTGCGCATCACTCATTTCTTCCAAATGATGTGTCAATAACTCCTGTGACAGATCAAGTGAAGCGGCTGTGGTGCTAGTGTTGGCGGTGGCGACAGGTGGGGGAGTGGCACTGGTCACTTGAGACCTGCCCAAAGCACAGCTGGACGTAGATGGTGCGTCAAGGTTAGGAGGACTAGCAGCGGAAGCTGAAGAAGATTGGGTGTCCTGTGTTAGCCATTCAACTAGGTCCTCCTCAGAAGTTTTCGCGTCTCCCATGGTACCCGGCGTCTGAACAATGTGCATATTTGTAGGGTCTAAAGGAATCACAGCACCACGACCACGACCACGGAACCTGCGGGGTGGCCTGCCTCTGCCTGTCATTTTTTTTTAAATGGACACTAACAATACTATTACACCAATTGAGTGGTGGCACTGTGAAAGTGGGCACTGTGAGACTGACAACAACAAAAAAGACAGATGTTTTAAAAATCACAAATTGTTAGTTTTTTTAAATATTACAAATACTGTGACAACAAATATGATTGTTTGGCACTAGTTGGCAAATGGGCCTGTCTGGCACACACGCTGGGAGAAAGGAAACTGCAATTCAATGGCACTAGGAGACTGAAGAATCACAGTAAAAACAGTTATGATTAACAGAAATTCCAATCCTGTTACAATAAATATGATTGGTGGCACTAATTGGCTAGTTGGGACTGGCACACAGGCAGGCAGGCAGGAGGAAAATGCAATTCAAGGAGGGCACTAGTAGACTGCAGATTGACAGTCAAAACAGTGATGATTGACAAATTTTGCAATACTGTTAAAATAAATATGATTGCTGGCACTAATTGGATAGTTGGGCCTGGCACACAGGCTGGCAGGCAGTAGAAAAGTGCAATTCAATAGCACAAGCAAACTGAGGATTAAGATCAACAATCAATATTTTTTTAATTTTAATTAGTAACTATACTGTGAAAAAAAATTATGATTGGTGTAAATAGTTGGCAAGACGGCCTGGCACAAAAGGCTGGCAGGCAGGAGGTAGATGCAGTTCAAGGACACTAGGAGACTGATTACTGACAGTCAAAACAGTGATGATTGACAATTTTTGCAATACTGTTAAAAGAAATATGATTGCTGGCAACAAATGGCTAGGTGGGCCTGGCTCACAGCAGGCTGCAAGGCAGGAGGAAAGTGCTATTCAATGGCACCAGCAAACTGAGGATTCTCAACAACTATTACCAAAAATTTTAATTTTTAATTATTAAGAATACTGTCACAACAAATATGATTGGTGTAAATATTTTTCAAGTAGGCCTGGCACACAGGCTTGGAAGGCAGTAGAAAAGTGCAATTCTAGGGCACGGGCAAACTGAGGATTAAGATCATCAACAATCAAGAATTTTGTTAATTTTAATTAGTAACTATACTGTGACAAAAAATTATGATTGGTGTTAATAGTTGGCAAGACGGCCTGGCACAAAAGGCTGGCAGGCAGGAGGTAGATGCAATTCAAGGACACTAGGAGACTGATTACTGACAGTCAAAACAGTGATGATTGACAATTTTTGCAATACTGTTAAAAGAAATATGATTGCTGGCAACAAATGGCTAGGTGGGCCTGGCTCACAGCAGGCTGCAAGGCAGGAGGAAAGTGCTATTCAATGGCACCAGCAAACTGAGGATTCACAACAACTATTACCAAAATTTTTAATTTTTAATTATTAAGAATACTGTCACAACAAATATGATTGGTGTAAATATTTTTCAAGTAGGCCTGGCACACAGGCTTGGAAGGCTGTAGAAAAGTGCAATTCTAGGGCACGAGCAAACTGAGGATTAAGATCATCAACAATCAAGAATTTTTTAATTTTAATTAGTAACTATACTGTGACTAAAAATTATGATTGGTGTTAATAGTTGGCAAGATGGCCTGGCACAAAAGGCTGGCAGGCAGGAGGTAGATGCAATTCAAGGACACTAGGAGACTGATTACTGACAGTCAAAACAGTGATGATTGACAATTTTTGCAATACTGTTAAAAGAAATATGATTGCTGGCAACAAATGGCTAGGTGGGCCTGGCTCACAGCAGGCTGCAAGGCAGGAGGAAAGTGCTATTCAATGGCACCAGCAAACTGAGGATTCACAACAACTATTACCAAAAATTTTAATTTTTAATTATTAAGAATACTGTCACAACAAATATGATTGGTGTAAATATTTTTCAAGTAGGCCTGGCACACAGGCTTGGAATGCTGTAGAAAAGTGCAATTCTAGGGCACGAGCAAACTGAGGATTAAGATCATCAACAATCAAGAATTTTTTAATTTTAATTAGTAACTATACTGTGACAAAAAATTATGATTGGTGTTAATAGTTGGCAAGACGGCCTGGCACAAAAGGCTGGCAGGCAGGAGGTAGATGCAATTCAAGAACACTGGGAGACTGATTACTGACAGTCAAAACAGTGATGATTGACAATTTTTGCAATACTGTTAAAAGAAATATGATTGCTGGCGATAATTGGCTAGGTGGGCCGGGCACACAGCAGGCTGCAAGGCAGGAGGAAAGTGCAGTTCACTGGCACCAGCAAACTGAGGATTCACAACAACTATTAACAAAAATTTTAATTTTTAATTACTAAGAATACTGTGACAACAAATATGATTGGTGTAAATATTTTTCAAGTAGGCCTGGCACACAGGCTTGGAAGGCAGTAGAAAAGTGCAATTCCAGGGCACGAGCAAACTGAGGATTAAGATCATCAACAATCAAGAATTTTTTAATTTTAATTAGTAACTATACTGTGACAAAAAATTATGATTGGTGTAAATAGTTGGCAAGACGGACTGGCACAAAAGGCTGGCAGGCAGGAGGTAGATGCAATTCAAGGACACTAGGAGACTGATTACTGACAGTCAAAACAGTGATGATTGACAATTTTTGCAATACTATTAAAATAAATATGATTGCTGGCAACAATTGGCTAGGTGGGCCTGGCTCACAGCAGGCTGCAAGGCAGGAGGAAAGTGCTATTCAATGGCACCAGCAAACTGAGGATTCTCAACAACTATTACCAAAAATTTTAATTTTTAATTATTAAGAATACTGTCACAACAAATATGATTGGTGTAAATATTTTTCAAGTAGGCCTGGCACACAGGCTTGGAAGGCAGTAGAAAAGTGCAATTCTAGGGCACGAGCAAACTGAGGATTAAGATCAACAATCAAAATTTTTTTAATTTTAATTAGTAACTATACTGTCTGTGACAACAATTATGATTGGTGTAAATAGTTGGCTAGACGGCCTGGCACAAAAGGCTGGCAGTGGCAGGCAGGAGGTAAATGCAATTCAAGGACACTAGGAGACTGATTACTGACAGTCAAAACAGTGATGATTGACAATTTTTGCAATACTGTTAAAAGAAATATGATTGCTGGCAACAAATGGCTAGGTGGGCCTGGCTCACAGCAGGCTGCAAGGCAGGAGGAAAGTGCTATTCAATGGCACCAGCAAACTGAGGATTCACAACAACTATTACCAAAAATTTTAATTTTTAATTATTAAGAATACTGTCACAACAAATATGATTGGTGTAAATATTTTTCAAGTAGGCCTGGCACACAGGCTTGGAATGCTGTAGAAAAGTACAATTCTAGGGCACGAGCAAACTGAGGATTAAGATCATCAACAATCAAGAATTTTTTAATTTGAATTAGTAACTATACTGTGACAAAAAATTATGATTGGTGTTAATAGTTGGCAAGACGGCCTGGCACAAAAGGCTGGCAGGCAGGAGGTAGATGCAATTCAAGAACAATGGGAGACTGATTACTGACAGTCAAAACAGTGATGATTGACAATTTTTGCAATACTGTTAAAAGAAATATGATTGCTGGCAATAATTGGCTAGGTGGGCCGGGCACACAGCAGGCTGCAAGGCAGGAGGAAAGTGCAATTCACTGGCACCAGCAAACTGAGGATTCACAACAACTATTAACAAAAATTTTAATTTTTAATTACTAAGAATACTGTGACAACAAATATGATTGGTGTAAATATTTTTCAAGTAGGCCTGGCACACAGGCTTGGAAGGCAGTAGAAAAGTGCAATTCCAGGGCACGAGCAAACTGAGGATTAAGATCATCAACAATCAAGAATTTTTTAATTTTAATTAGTAACTATACTGTGACAAAAAATTATGATTGGTGTAAATAGTTGGCAAGACGGACTGGCACAAAAGGCTGGCAGGCAGGAGGTAGATGCAATTCAAGGACACTAGGAGACTGATTACTGACAGTCAAAACAGTGATGATTGACAATTTTTGCAATACTATTAAAATAAATATGATTGCTGGCAACAATTGGCTAGGTGGGCCTGGCTCACAGCAGGCTGCAAGGCAGGAGGAAAGTGCTATTCAATGGCACCAGCAAACTGAGGATTCTCAACAACTATTACCAAAAATTTTAATTTTTAATTATTAAGAATACTGTCACAACAAATATGATTGGTGTAAATATTTTTCAAGTAGGCCTGGCACACAGGCTTGGAAGGCAGTAGAAAAGTGCAATTCTAGGGCACGAGCAAACTGAGGATTAAGATCAACAATCAAAATTTTTTTAATTTTAATTAGTAACTATACTGTCTGTGACAACAATTATGATTGGTGTAAATAGTTGGCTAGACGGCCTGGCACAAAAGGCTGGCAGTGCTAGGCAGGAGGTAAATGCAATTCAATGGCACTAGGAGACTGAATATTTGCAGTCCAAAAAATTATGATTTTTATTTTTTTATATACTGTTACAAGAATTGTGATTGGTGCCACTAATTGGCTAGTTGGGCCTGGCACACAAGCTGGCAGATATGAGTCGTGGATGGTAGGTAGGGCAGCAATTTAACACAGTATGCTGTGTAAGTGAGAAAAACACAGGCCTGATAGAAAATTAAGTTAGATTACACTAGCAAAATATTTTAAAATTTTAGATTTTAATATTAGAATTATGTTAAGAAGTGCAATGCACATATGACTCTATGAGTGGTCGCACTGGCTGGCTGCTACGTAGGACAGCAATTAACAACAGTATGCTGTGTAAGTCAGATAGACAGTTAGACACAGGCCTGATAGAAAATAAAATTAGATTACACTAGCATAATGATTTAAAGACTTTTTTTTGGCAATTTAAAGAAAAAGGTTAAGCACAAACATATGAGTCGTGGCTGATAGCCTTGGAAGGGCAGCTATTAAAAACAGTAGGCTCTGTAAGTCAGATATACACACGCCTGATAGAAAATACTATTAGATTACACTAGAAAAATGATTGAAATTATTTTTTGGGGGGGGAAATTAAAAAAAGGTTAAACACATATGAGTCGTGGCTCATAGACTTGGGAGGGCAGCAAGTAAACACAGTAGGCTCTGTATGTCAGCAAAACACACAGGCCGGATAGAAAATTATATTAGATTACACTAGCAAACAAATTTAAACTTTTTTTTTTTATATTAAAATTAAGGTGAAGAAGAATAGATATGAGTGCTGGGTGGCTGCCTGGCACAGACCAATTAACCAAAAGACTGAAAAAAATGAGGTATAGTAATGCTGAGTGAGCCTTACAGACACAGGCCTGATAGTAAATGTAATTAGATTACACTAGCAGAATATTTTTTTTTTTTCTTTTTTTTAAATAATGTTATAAACGGATATTAACACTGGTGGCTTCTGGCTGGCACAGAGCAATGAACCAGAGTATATGCTGTGTGACACTGGCCTGATAGAAAATGAAAAAAAATTACACTAGAAAAATAATACATTTTTTGGTTAGTTAAATTTAAACTAATGTTGTTAGGGAGATATCAGTGGTGGCAGTAGTCACAGCATATGCTGTGAGCCTTAAACACACAGCCTGAAAGCCAGGCAAATGCTAATAAAAAAAAACGAAAAAAGAAAAAAAAAAAAACGGCATGAAATATAGCCCTAAAAAGGGCTTTTTGGGGTGCTGTGCTTGCAGCAGAGATGAGTGGAGTCCTTCTGGACTGTAAATACACTAGCCTAGCTATGTTTTTCCTATTAATGTCAGGAGCAAAAACACAACACGTCCTCTCATTAAGAAAGCAAGGTCATTATGAGTCTAAAATGGCGGATTCCGAGTAGCTGGGAGGGTCTGTGAGGGAGTGTCTGATGTTGATTGGCTCTAATGTGTCAGGCGGCTGTGACATAAAGGGTCAAAGTTTCCACAATGATGACACATAGGGGCGGATCGAACATCGCCATGTGTTCGCCCACAAATGCGAACGCGAACAAGCTATGTTCGCAGGGAACCGTTCGCGGGCGAACAGTTCGGGACATCACTAGACATGATACGCTACATCGTATCATGTCCGCTTGCACATTAATAAATAGGCGCCTATATCTCAATAATCATAGAAATACAGTTAAATAATTGTCTTTATTCATACCTATTGGCATTAATTAATCTAATTGAAAGATCCAAAAAGCTTCTCTTTGTTATTAAAAAAGTTCTCTATTGCCCCTCTCTCTTAAATAACAGAACCTGCTTAATAATTTGGAATCTCAACAAACGAATAGTAATATTCACCTTGTAGAATGTATTACCTCTTGGGACTTCAAATTTCTTCTCCTAATGCTAGATTTATGTTCCGTTATTCCCTCACATACACTCAAAGTAGTTTCACCTATATAAATGGACCCACACAGACATTTTCATAAATAAATAACTAGGGGCCAGATTACAAGTGTAGCGGTATTTAACGCTTGTGCACTAACTCCACTAGAAGTCAGCTTTTTGCATGTGTGGGGTAGCACTCGTATTACAAGTTAAAAGGAAAATGTTTTCTCTGGCACGCTAACCCAATCCATGCAAAAAGTCGAAGTTAGGATTTATTGCACGCGTGTTAACGTATTTCACCATAAAAAAGCAAGAAAAGTCGGGTAAAAAAAACATACTCACACGCAAACCCGATCACATATACTCAAGTGCGCTTACCCGTCATGAAAATATGAATATTTCACATTCCAATGTTCTTTACATAGCAGATTATGTTATATTTATTCATAAATAGATATTTCTACATATATCTGATGTTTTTTTGGTACAATATCTATCTATCTTTACAGTAAATACACAGTTAAACGCTTTATTAAATATGAATATTGCAAAAATTTCATGTTTTCAGCAACTTGACTGTAAAGGACTCCAATGCACTTCTATATAAGTCTATATATGTATACTTATGTATTTATTATAACTATGTATTTATGTGTTTTATATATATATATATATATATATATATATATATATATATATATATATACAGTATGTTTGTAAATATATACACATATAAATATATAAGTACACATGTACACACACACACACACACACACACATAAATATATATATATATATATATATATATATATATACACACAACACACAGAAAACCTGGCTCTCAGCAGCAGGCTCACAGTAATGTTTACTCACACAATGCATACTTTCAAACAAACCAACTGGGAACCTCCCAGCATGACACAGGTTTTTGTAATCTCCGTGTATAGTGTCCATTTTAGGACATTGTCACATTTTTCTAGTCACGTAGCAGATTTAGTGAAAATTTCCACATGACACTGACAACCATTTTGATTTCTGACACCTTAAAAGTCCTAGTCGCTGTTGCTGTCATAGTTACTTGGCATTCCATCTTTATCAAAATGCCCTGTGACCCTGACCTTGAGTGTGACAGTGACCATCATAGGTCATTGTTGCTCTGGCTGTTAGAGTGATTTGGTATTTCAGCTTTATCAAATGCCATGTGACCCTGACTGTGACCGTAACCACGACCATCAAAGGTAATGGTCACTGTAGCTACCAGAGTCACTTGGCATTTCAGCTTTATCAAAATGCCTTGTGACTCTGTCCATGACCATGACCATCAAAGGTCATTGTTGTTGTGGCTTTCAGAGTCACTTGGCATTTCAGCTTTATCAAAATGCCATGTGACCCTGTCTGGGACAATGACCTTGACTATCAAAGGTCATTGTTGCTGTGGCTGTCAGAGTCACTTGGCATTTTAGCTTTATCAAAATTCCATGTGACCCTGACCAAGACCATCAGAGGTCATTGTTGCTGTCACTGTTACTCTGAGCAATAAAGGTCAGTGTTGTTGTCAGACTCACTGTCGTTGTCAGAGTCACTGTCATTGTCAAAGTCACTTAGCATTTCAGCTTTCCCTAAAAAAATGCCTTGTGCTTATGTCTGTGACCAACAGAGGTCACAGTTCCTGTCAGAGTGCCTTTTTTTCTCATCCAAAATACCTGACACTTTTGCATACAAAATACCAATGTAATAACAGGTACTGGGAAAACATACCAAATGCTTTTAGTTACTAGGGTTGCCAGATCCTGTAAATTAGCCAGCTGTCTGGTAAAAAAAAATTAAAAAATAGACTATTATTTTTTGTTTTTGTTTTAATCTTCCAGAGTTTATTGAATGAATGTCATGCTTCGAATATAGTTCAGTTTATTATTATTTTTACTATCACGTTCATTACTGAGGTAATTGAGCTGCAAACTACAACTTCCAGCATACATTGCACTGTCCTGAGGTGGGACTTTCCTTTCTTTATTTTTATGAGATCCCACCTTTTCTCAGTTCTGTGCACACCCTGGTAAGTAGCAGTCTCTAAATCTCTGGATGATAAAAACATATGGTGATTCCTGGTACAATAATTTATCACATGATGTTTATGTGTGTTCTGTTTACATATATATATATATATATATATATATATATATATATATATATATATATATATATATATTATCTGCACAATGCCTTCTTTTTTTTAAATTTAGTTTCTGCTGTGTATATATTTTATGTGAACTAAAATGATATGAATTGAACAGGTGCAAAACCTAATCAAGTGTAGTATAACAAAGCTTTAATAAGCCCCGACTAAAAAAACACTACTCACAAGATAAATGTAAACAAACAGCATATCAGATGGACATCACCATCAAATCACCATAACTTCGTGCTCCGACACTCGATTTCTCCAACCTCCAAACTCCCCAATCGATAAGGTGTATCCTGGTCTAGTGTCCAGCAACAAACCCCACCAAATATGTAATATTTAAAAAGTTTTACAACCCATAAAACCAATCTCAAAATCTATCCCTTGGCTTCAACTTCGCCTCACACACTGATGGTATTGAAGCCTCCTGGGGACAGAATATCTCTATGTGTTTCATTCCGCTCCAACAGAACTTTATCAAGAGTACTGCTATTCTGTGTCCATGAAGCTTTTAAACCTGTATTTCCCTGCCCAACAATTTGGTAATTCTGTGTTTAAAATACATTATGGTACATGTCTAAATAATTTAATTCAATATATTTATGAACTGTATATGAACATGAAGTATTTAAAATCCTCTATGTAGATGTATAACCTCTAATAAAATATATTTGATGTATATATACAATGTATTTTAAAAACAACTCCCTAATCATTATAGCATTCCCACAAGATGAAATAAATGGTGGAGGGCTACAAAATAGACTCAAAAATGAAATACAATTCACAGTCCATATAGAGAATTCTTACAATATATATATATATATATATATATATATATATATATATATATATATATATATATATACAGTATCTCACAAAAGAGAGTACACCCCTCACATTTTTGTAAATATTTTATTATATCCTTTCATGTCACAACACTGAAGAAATGACACTTTGCTACAATGTAAAGTAGTGAGTGTACAGCCTGTATACCAGTGTAAATTTGTTGTCCCCTTAAAATAACTCAACACACAGCCATTAATGTCTAAACCGTTGGCTACAAAAGTGAGTACACCCCTAAGTGTAAATGTCCAAATTGGGCCCAATTTGCCATTTTCCCTCCTCGGTGTCATGTGACTCGTTAGTGTTACAAGATGTCAGGTGTGAATGGGGAGCAGGTGTGTTAAATTTGGTGTTATCGCTCTCACATTCTCTCATACTGGTCACTGGAAGTTCAACATGGCACCTCATGGCAAAGAACTCTCTGATGATCTGAAAAAAAGAATTCTTGCTCTACATAAAGATGGCCTAGGCTATAAGAAGATTGCCAAGACCCTGAAACTGAGCTGCAGCACAATGAGCATGACCATACAGTGGTTTCACAGGACAGGTTCCACTCAGAACAGGCCTCGCCATGGACAACCAAAGAGGTTGAGTGCACGTGCTCAGTGTCATATCCAGAGGTTGTCTTTGGAAAAAATACATATGAGTGCTGCCAGCATTGCTGCAGAGGTTGAGGGGGGTCAGCCTGTCAGTGATCAGACCATACACTGCACACAGCATCAAATTGGTCTGCATGGCTGTCATCCCAGAAGGAAGCCTCTTCTAAAGATGACGCACAAGAAAGCCTGCAAACAGTTTGCTGAAGACAAGCAGACTAAGGACATGGATTACTGGAACCATGTCCTGTGGTCCGATGAGACCAAGGTAAACTTATTTGGTTCAGATAGTGTCAAGCGTGTGGGGTGGCAACCAGGTAAGGAGTACAAAGACAAGTGTGTCTTGCCTACAGTCAAGCATAGTGGTTGGATTGTCATGAGTGCTGCCGACACTGGGGAGCTACAGTTCATTGAGGGAGCCATGAATGCCAACATGTACTGTGACATACTGAAGCAGAGCATGATCCCCTCCTTTTGAAGACTGGGCAGCAGGGCAGTATTCCAACATGACTACGACCCCAAACACACCTCCAAGATGAACACTGCCTTGCTTAAGAAGCTGAGGGTAAAGGTGATGGACTGGTCAGCATGTCTCCAGACCTAAACCCTATTAAGCATCTGTGGGGCATCCTCAAATGGAAGGTGGGGGAGCGCAAGGTCTCTAACATCCACTTGCTCCGTGATGTCGTCATGGAGGAGTGGAAGAGGACTCCAGTGGTTACCTGAGAAGCTCTGGTGAACTCCATGCCCAAGAGGGTTAAGGCAGTGCTGAAAAATAATGGTGGCCACACAAAATATTGACAATTTGGACATTTCCATTTAGGGGTGTACTCACTTTTGTTGCCAATGGTTTAGACACTAATGGCTGTGTGTTGAGCTATTTTGAGGGGACATCAAAATTACACTGCTATACAGGCTGTACATGCACTACTTTACATGGTAGCTAAGTGTCATTTCTTCAGTTTTGTCACATGAAAAGATATAAAAAAATATATTTTGTGAGATACTGTATATATATATATATATATATATATATATCAGGGCTCAAACATTCAAGTCCTAAGCTACTATCCAGGACAAAATATTACTTGCCACTTCTATTTCCACCCACACCCACTACTTTACCCCCTCTTTGATTATGTTTAGCCATTGTGAAACACTTTGTAATATTGTTTTTATTTATACCATAACAAACTAAATAATGTTACATACAGTAATACATTAACATAAGTTCATAGCCGTTAGAAACATCAACTAGAGGTTGTGGGGAAGACAACAGCTGGATAGAAAAAAGGAAGTTGTTGAACAAAGAGTCACAATATTCACTAACTTTCACTCGCTGGGCTAGTGGAAATATTGTGCCCTGTATATATATATATATATAATGTAAGTATTCTCTCATTCACATCATTTCAGTTCACATAAAATATATACGCAGCAGCAACTAAATTTAAAAGCAAAAAGGCAACAGCTTTAAAGTGAAAGTCAATCCTAGCGTTGAACAAACGCTAGGATTTACTATTGAAACAAATAAAGGGCACTTTCATTCATGAAGTATAAGATATTTCATGTAGAAAGCTCCTGGCTAAAAAAATTTTTTGTTAAGAGGTGATGTTTTCACCACTTAGCCAATAGCCATGCTGTAAATCTGGCTTGGCGCCCATGGGAGCTGGATTTACCGCACGGCTATTGGCTAAGAGGTGAAAACGTCACCTCTTAGCAAAAAAAATGTTTAGCCATGGCAGCTAATAACGGCAATCGATTGAAACAAATAAAGGAGCTTTCTACATGAAGTATCTTATACTTCATGAATGAAAGCCCCCTTTATTTGTTTCAATAGTCAATCTTAGCATTTGTAAAACGCTAGGATTGACTTTCACTTTAAACAAATATACCGTAAAAAAATATGTTTATTGTGCAGCTAACTTTATCATTTTATCAAGCAGTTAATCAGGACAAACAAGAAATCATTACAACTTTATTTATATATATATATATGTAAACAGAACAGAGACATAAACATCATTTAATAAATTATTGTACCATGGGCTCCATGTACGAAGCAGCGAAAGCTGCTCTGGAGCCTTTGCGGGGCAGGTTCCCATCATTAGACCGCTGCTTCTTACACCCTATGCCACCTCTGAGGTGGCGAGGGAGAATCACAGAGAGCTTGCTCGCTCTCGGTGATTGATAGCCCCTTCAGTCTCGTGATTGGTTGCGCGAATGAAGGGGCGGGCATTACACACTCCGATGAGTGTGTAATGATACATACGGGCAAGTGGATCATCAGATCAGCTGCCCGTGTGTAGCGAAGGCGGGCGGACAGCTTTGCGAGTTGAGAAGCTGTCCGTCCACCATTTAGTACATGGAGCCCCATATATTTTTTATCATCCAGAGACTTAGAGACTGCTGGTTACCAGGGTGTGCACAGAACTTAGAAAAGGTGGGATCTCATAAAAATAAAGACTGCAAGGCAAGTCCCACCCCAGGACAGTGCAATGTATGCTGGAAGTTTTAGTTTGCAGCTCAATTACCTCTGAAATGAAAGTGATAGTAAAAAACAAAACTGAACTATAATTCCCAGCATAACATTAATTCAATAAACTCTGAAAGATTAAAACAAAAACAAAAAATAATTATCTATTTTTTTTTACCAGACAGCTGGCTAATATACAGGATCTGGCAACTCAAGTAACTAAAAGCATATTATATGTTTTGCCAGTACCAGTTATTACAGTGGTATTTTTTTGTATCCAAGTATCAGGTATTGTGGATGAGAAAAAAAGCACTTTGACAGCAAGAGTGACCTCTGTTGGTCACTGACATAAGCACAAGGCATTTTTTTATGGAAAGCAGAAATGCTAAGTGACTCTGACAACGATTGTGACTCTGACGACACTGACCTTTGTTGGTCAGAGTCACAGTGACAGTCATAGTCACATGGCACTTTGATAAAGCAGAAATGGAAAGCTACTCTGAAAGCCACAGTCACACTGACCTTTGATGGTCACAGTCAGGGTCACATGGCATTTCGATAAAGTTGAAATGCCAAGTGACTCTGACAATCACAGTGACCATGACCTTTGATGAAGCACGCACGTACGCATGTAATGCTGCAATAAGCAATTTGCTTTTAAAATCTTCAAAATAATGAGTTTTGTAGGCAGATTTTTTTTGTTTGTTTGTTTATTTTTTGCAAAGCAATGTTTAATTGCAGATGGTGTATGTAGAAAGAGCAAAAAAAATGGCTTTAATGTCCCTTACATGTGAGGTCTATAGTTATGTAGTGTAGCTTTAGGAATAACGTGAGAATTTTTTTGTAGACTTTGCAGTAGAAACAGGACCTGTCCTGGCTGCAGAGGTTTGGGTAAGGGTACTCGGCTTTGTGAACGTACAGGCATCCCAAGGCAGGGCTGTACTCAATAGCTTTCCTGCAATGTTGAGGCAGCAAGAGGACAATGACATCACAATGTCTGTGATCTCAGACCATTGTTCTTTCTGAACAGGGGACTTTCCTCACTGAGCACTGCCTTCAGGCCCTCTGTGAGCATCCGCTTTGCTGAGGCAGGCCCAGGAGTTAATAGAGAGAGCCTTCCAAGCAGCCCAGCACAGGTACATAGCTATCTATGGAAAGGAAAAAGAAACTATCTCATTGCATGCTTCCCAGCAGCCACATTTGCACCTAGGGAGAAAGGCGCACGTGAGCAGTTGAGTTCCTCTTACAGTTCCTGTACCAGGCTGGCCCTATTTCCTTTCGGTAGCGCAATGAAGCAAGCTCAGGCAGGCTCCATTTCTTGATACAACTGCTTAACCGCATCAGCACAAGCATTACAGCAGAGGCACCCTGGATAAATTGATTTTAATAATGGGAGTGGTTTTGATCGCAACAGCTTTGCCACCTGACTGACAGAATATGCCTTGCTAGGGTTAGAGCTTTTATTTTAAAGAAAGAAAAGACTTAAAGGACATTCAAATGTGTCTCTACACCAGGCAAACGTTAATCTGAGCTTAGAGCGGACCAATACGCACTGCAGCATCCAACAGGCATGTGGCTCTGAGCAAAGCAGAGTGGCGGAGTGGAAGCGTGCTGTGCCCATAACCCAGAGGTCAATGGATCAAAACTATTCTCTGCTAAGGTGATTTCTCTTTCATGCCGGGAAACGTATTTCTTTTTTTACACTTTCTGTAATGTGGTGGAAACCTTGCAGTAAAAGTAACCCCGTCAAAATGTATAAAAGGAAAGGGACACAACTATATGAAATTAAATTTATGAAATTAAGGAAAAAATGTGTATCGTTATCTATATATACACATAACCAACAATTGAATTTAATATATCACGTAGAAAAAAAACACCATAGCGGAATAATATGCCATAAATGTACACAAAACAATGAATGATTAAAACCAGATACAAAAATACATAAGATAAAAGTTCATGAAAAGTTCCTGGTGAATAGGGCCAGTTTAAATTTACAGTCAGTTTAAAGAAAAAGCCCTTAGGATTAGGTAAGCTGTTCCTCTTTGATTCACCTATAGAAAAGAGCACAGATATCCTCCTTAAAGGTAGTAACAACAAGTGGATAATAAAGTATATCCGTACATAATAAAGTATATCCGTACAGTCAGGAAAACCGTGATCAGCTCCACTGTCAAGCTACATTTCAAAGGCAGTCCTCTAACGCTCCGGGAATCCTCCAGATGGCCCTCTGTTTGGCTGATAGGGAAATTAATATTCAACCTCTCTCGGCAGGAAACCCGCTCACAGCAGCGGACCTCAGAAAAACTCTGGTTAGAAAGTTCTAAAGTGTCAGCCGACAGTTTAATGGAAAGTTAGGTAGCTTCAATCAAGGAAGCCCCTGTCAGCTGGATGGTTGATGATGCTGGGCAACGTGTTTCAAATAAAATCTTTATCAAGCTCAGCAAATAATACCGGATATGAGCTTTTAAACCCCTCTAATTAAAAGGATCATTCTGATTTTATTTTTAATATATTTTTTTTTCTCCACAGTACAGCGGGTTAACATCGGGATACATATACAATAAATCATATTTTCAGCCATTAGCTCAGCAGGCCAAACTACTCATTATATCCATTTTACAACATAACATGAATTGTTTTATACAAAATCAGTTTATCATTCAAAGTAATACATTTACCAACATTTTCTAACCTGTAGTACTCTTTACATTTCCTAAATTGTGTATTCCATTCTACTCAACCTGTTGATATATTTAATTTTAAACATAGCAAAATAAATGTAAGCTAATTAGGTAAACCATTTTCTAGTCGCCCCTTCTTCTTTCATAAGAAAAAAAAATTCTATTTATTCTGTCATATATAAGGGATAATGGTAATCTGTATTCTTAAGGGGGTATAGCAATTGATTTAATAAGGGCTCTGGCAAGGATTTAATAAATATGGACCATTTCCCTATGAATTTTTGGATTTTATTTTCATCATGTAGCATAGTGGCATAATGCTCTAATATTAATTGTTTCATAATATAATTTTTCCATTCATAAAACTTTAATTGTCGTTCGTTTTTCCAATTTCTAAGTAATAGGTTTCTGGTTGTTAAGATTGCTATATTAATACACTCCCACTCTTAGCTAATCTCCCTATTTATTAAAAAAAATAGTATACTCAGCCTTAAAAGAGAAAGATTTTTTTTTGGAATTTTATTTATCCTAAATTCTAATTTAATACAGAACTTTCTCATCACAGGACAGTTCCAAATAAGATGTAGTAGATCAGCAGAAAAAGCTTACATTTTGGACATTTATTAAATTGTCTATTCCCCCATGTTGCTCCATTTTTGGGAGTGTAGTATATTTTGTATAATAATTTTAGATGGGCCTCTCTCCAAGTTTCCGAAAAAGTAGTCCTTTCAACTCTATCAATAGAAGTTTTTATAATTTCCGGTGTTAATTCTATTCTAACATCCAAATTCCATTTTCTGTACAATAGCTCTAAATTATTCTGTCCTTCTAGGTCTAATAAATACTTGTACCAGGGGGATATCTTATATATACTGCATCTGGCCATCCTTATCCATGATTTTAGTTTACCCCAATGCCCCTCAAATCCATGTTTTGCGATAATCTCATTAGTATAATGTTTAATGTTCAGATATGCGTCGAAATCTTTATTATTCAGGGAATACTCATCTTTTAAAGTCTCAAAAGTTTTAATAGATTTTTCCTCCATATTCATAATCTGAAAAATAAATTTTAGGCCTAATAAAGATGAGATTTTAAGAAATAAGGTGAAGAAACTTAAGCGGAATAGGGATGATTATAAAACATTTAAAAATAATCCAAATAACGAATGTTACATTACACATACATGGAGACGCAATAAAGAATTAGAACCTACTGGCACTAAAATGGTTAGTTCTAAACAGGAAGAAGAAATTTTCCACAAAACCACAACCAGTCCCCAATAAATCAGAAACCTAATTATCATCCCAACAACCTCAAAGATATTAGAGACCTACTAATTATTATGGTAATAGACCCACAGATTATAAATATAAGAAAAATTGGACCAACTATAATTATGAGCCAAATTGGAGAAACAAAGGGCAAGAGTGGAGGGCACATAATGATAACACCTGGAGGAATGGTCATAGATTCCAAAATGCCAAAAGACAAACCCCCAAAAATAATAATAACAATAATAAAAATATAAATACAAATAGTACCTATTCCCAATATAAGATTCCGATGAGGAATAGATTTAAACCATTGGTAGATTATGAAGTAAGAACAATGCATAATGTCAGAATAGATCAATATAATAGAGAGGAAGACTACACTCCAGGAACCAGTGATTTCTCATTTGGAAATCACAATTTTTTAGAGCAGGATCAAAACTGGAGCGAAGGGAATATAATAATATCTTAACGCAATCAAAGAAAAAGTAGGGCATCAGAAGGAGAGGGGGAAGGGGGAGAGTATTACAGAAATCCAAAAGCAAAGAGATTTTAGAAGTAAAGAATAGTATCTATAATAAAAGTAAGGTCCAGTTGACAGATAAACAAAAAGAAGTGCTAAATAAAGTTCTCTCTCTTTCGCACCCTCACAAAAAATCAGTAAATTCAATGCCTTTATAGATGCCCATAAATATATGAGGAATCTAATAGTCAAGAAATTGTTTTTAAAAAATCCTTGAGAGAGCTTAATCACAGAAAAGGACTATGTGAGTAATAAACATTCAAACTTAAAATCCAAATCTCATTTCTACCCAAAATACGTCAAGGGAGGACCATTAAAGACTTTTGAAAAATTAGTAATGAATGATATTCAAAATATAAATATCAACAAATAGGTAAACAGAAATCAATACATCTAAGGCACAAATGACACAAATAAAAGAACTAGAAGATAATTGTAATATAGTGGTGAAACCTGCCAACAAGGGGATGGGGGGGATTGTTTCAATGAATAAAAACGATTATTTAGGAATGGCCAAAATATTATTAGAAGATGGGATCACTTATAAAATACTTAAAAAGAATCCAATGTTAACATTTCAGAGAGAACTAAATGAACATATAAAAAAGACTAGAGATTTGGGGATCTTAAATGACAAGGAGAGTTTATATCTATCCCAAGACAACCCAAAAATCCCACTCCTGTATTGTCTACCTAAGATCCATAAGAGTCTAACCGACCCCCCAGGTAGGCCAATTGTCTCTGGTATTGATTTTATCACTTTTAATTTATACAAGTATATTTACTTATACCTACAAGATTATGTAAAGGTTTTACCATCTTACTGTAATGCTCGTGGGATATTCCACTAACAGACCAAACTTGGCAAGTAGTCTTCTTATCCCGGTGTAAAGCTGGAAGGATAGGAAATATCCCAGAGCAGAGAAAGTTCGCAAAATGAGGTAAGCTGTACTCACAGTAGGCAGGGTAGACTTTGGCGACAACAGGTAGGGAATCCAGCGGTATGGCAGTTCAAGGGCAAACCAATAGAAGGACCGGAAAGCAGGCAGGAACCAGCAACAAGGGAATCCAGTAATTTACAGTTCAGGGATAAACCAATATAATGGTCAGGCAGGTAGAGTTCGGCAACAGTATAGCAATCCAATGGTTCAAGGGTTAAACAGGCAGAGTTAGTCAGACAGGCAGAGTTCAGGAACAGTATGGCAATCCAGTACTTTAGGGGTTAAGCAAGCAGAGTAGTCAGACAGGCAGAGTTCAATAACGTTATGGCAATCCAGTACTTTAGAGATTAAGCAAGCAGAGTAGTCAGACAGGCAGAGTTCAATAACATTATAGCAATCTAGTATACAGTAACACCCAGGAGCCCACTAAGTAACACCTATACTTGGGCGGTGATAGGTAGAAAGTGAGCAACTTACATAGGTGCAGGATTTGCACCATTGGAGATCCTGACCGGCTTCAGAATGGAAGCAGCGTGCGGCGATGACATCACCGCCGCATGCACACAGGAGCCGACTCTCCCCTAGGCAACGAGCACAACAGCAGGCACTGCGTCCCTAGCAATAGCTAGAGCGGTGCAGCGTTACACTTACCTCAAAGATTCCACAGATGTTCTGCACTTTTTAGACAGCATTGTATGGAAAGATAATTTTCTAATTGCTACATGTGATGTTTCGGCACTTTACACATGCATCTAACATGAAGATGGTTTGGAGGCTGTGAGTTTCTTTTTAGAGAGGGATGAAAACTTATTGAGATAACAAAAACTTTTATACTGGATAGTATAAAATATATACTCACTCACAATTATTTTTATTTTGACAAAAAATATTACCTACAACAGGGTGGTACTGCTATGGGGACCAGATTTGCCCCAAGCTATGCTGTTGACTTGGGGGCAAATCTGGTCCTCTATAGGCGTTACATAGAGGATAGTCTAATAATTTGGAGAGGGAGTAAGTATGACCTAGAATGTTTTTTTCAAGAATGAATGACAACGAAAATAATCTCAAATTCATCTATGAAATTAGTGACAATAAGATAAGTTTCTTAGATCTGGAAATAACAATAGAAAAGGGTGAAATACTAAATAGGACCTTTTTTAAGCCTGTGGATGCTAACAGCTACATTCACTCAAGTAGTTGCCATTTGGACAAATGGAAGAAAAATATGTCCCAAGAGTCAATTTATGCGGATCAGGAAAAATTGCAAAACAGATACTGATTTCTTTAATCAATCTGATATATTGTAGAATTTTTTTTTGGGGAGAGGATATCAACAGGATTTAATTCAAAAGGCTAATCATGACGTATTTAAAGTTGATAGGAAAGGCCTATTGGTACCAAAATCCAGCAAAAAAGGAAAGAAATATAATATTAATATTAAATTTTTAAGGTGTATTTTGGATTAATCTGTTATGAACTTTTTAATGTATTAGTGAATACAAAATATTTGTTTGTACTACATGTGTAAGATGTTAAAAAGGGGCATTTAATACTTTTCCATTATTTAAAATGGTTCCATAATTCAAACTATGTCTACAAACACATCTTAACTTATTCATAGAAACAATTTTTTATAACAATCTTATAATAAGCCATATACGGATTTGTTTACAAAGTAAAGTGTAGAACTAAGTATTTCATTCTATGTTTTTAGACAATTGTTGTATGCCCCTTTAAAATCAGAATGTCCCTTTAATTAGAGGGGTTTATATCCGGTATTATTTGTAGAGCTTGATAAAGATTTTATTTGAAACGCGTTACTCAGCATCATCAACCATCCAGCGGACAGGGGCTTCCTTGATTGAAACTACCTGCATTGGACGTAATTTTCCATTAAACTGTCGGCTGACAGTTCAGAACTTTCTAACCAGAGTTTTTCCGAGGTCCGCTGCTGTGAGCGGGTTTCCTGCAGAGAGAGGGTGAATATTGATTTCCCTATCAGCCAAACAGAGGGCCATCTGGAGGATTCCCGGAGTGTTAGAGGACTACCTTTGAGACGCAGCTTGACAGTGGAGCTGATCACGGTTTTCCTGGCTGTGAGTATGGATATTCTTTATAACCCACTTGTTGTTACTACCTTTAAGAGGGGATATCTGTGCTCCTTTCTATAGGTGAACAGCTTACCTAATCCTAAGCGCTTTTTCTTTAAACTGACTGGACATTTAAAACTGGCCCTATTCACCAAGAGCTATTTATGAACTTTTATCTTATGTATTTTTGTATCTGTTTTTAATCATTCATTGTTTTGTGTACATTTATGGTATATTATTCCGCTATGGTGTTTTTTTTCCACGCAATATATTAAATTCAATTGTTGGTTATGTGTACCTATAGATGACAATACACATTTTTTTCCTTAATTTCATTCATTTAACTTCATATAGTTGTGTCCCTTTCCTTTTATACATTTTGGCAATTAGTTGCATTTAATACTATTAGACATTGTTTCCCACACACAAGCAACTTTATTTGCGCTTCCATAACCAATTTTTGTTTTCTTACTGCATTTCTACTTTCTAGGGTTTAAGGGACCCCTAGATCGTTTTGGGAGTTTTTGTATATTTTATCCAGACGCTAGTCATTTTATATTTTATCTATTCTGGTAAAAGTAACACGTCACCATTGTGGAATTAAACCGTGGTCTCCCACATGACAGACAGGGATACTCACCACTATACTAACGAGGAAGAGCTGTGCGCACGTACTCCCTTTACATAACACTCCAATGCGCAATTTGCTTTTAAACCCATTCCAAAACATGACTTTTTAGGGGTTTTTTTTGTTTGTTTTGTATTTTACAATGCATGCTTCATTGCAGATGGCATATGCAGAAAAAGCAAAGAAACTGCTTTCATGTCCCTTATATGGAAGGACTACATTTATGTAGCGTAGCTTTAGGAATAACGTGAGAAAAAGAATACTTGACAGTAGAAACATGGTCTGTCTTGGCTGCAGTGGTTTAGGTAAGGGTACTCGTCTTTGTGAACATGCAGGCTTCCCAAGGCAGCACTGGACTCAATAGCATTGTTGCACCTTTGAGGCAGCAAGATGACAATGACATCACAATGTCTGTGATCTCAGACCATTGTTCTTTCTGAACATGGAACGTTTCCCACTCAGCACTGTCTTTAGGCCCTCTGTGAGCATCCGCTTTCCTGAGACAGGCCCAGGAGTTAATAGAGAGAGCCTTCCAGGCAACCCAGCACAGATAGGTACATAACTATCTGTGGAAAGGAAAAAGAAACTATCTCCCAGCAGGATTTGCACCTAGGGAGAAACGTGCGCAGGTGAGATCCTCCATTTCTTGCTACAACTGCTTAAACGCATCAGCCCAAGCAGTACCACAGAGGTACCCTGGGTAAATTGATTTTAATAATGGGAGGGGTTTTGGTTGGAACAGCTTTGCCACCAGACTGACAGAACATGCCTTGCTATCGTTAAAGCTTTGATTTTAATGAAAGAAAAGACTTAAAGGACATTCCAAAGGTGTCCCTACACCAGGCAAATGTTAATCTGAGCTGAGAGCAGATCAATATGAACTTCAGCATAGTACCCAGGGTATCTAAGTACAAAGCAGAAAGAAAGGCACATCCCAAAATCAAGGTAGCAAAACAATTTTAATAAAATAATACTGGTTAAAAACACTTACAAAAAGTGTATGCAATAGTTTGCAGTAACATAAAACGCAGCCGCGGTCAGTACAACCTGTCTCCCTGGGACCAGGTTATGGATCACCTGTATTAAAACAATCTGTAACAATCCTTGTTGCCATAGCCTGAAACCGCTTGTGCTTCTCTTTACCTCTACGTGTTTCATTTGCTTCTGTGCAAACTTTGTCAAGAGCAACTGAATTGCGATACTGTTGCAGTCTGCTATTGGTCCATTAATAAACCCACTATGCACACCCCTCTTGGCACCACTCTACCAGTCAAGGATAATTGATACAAAACACTCACATCTTATGATGCAACAGAAGGTGTGCCATGAACGCCAATGATTACACCTCTTGCACAGCCTTTCTGGTGTGCTAATTGAAGCGGGAGTGTCTGTTTACAACCCATATATCAGGAATATTATCATGTATCGTATATACATTAAGGACATCCTAATAGTCTGGAAAGGGGAGACAGATTCTGCAATTGAGTTTTTAAGACATATTAATAAAAATGGGCATAGGGGTCAATTTAACAAAGTGCGAGCGGACATGATGCAATACGAATAAAAGGAGCGGATCTGCAAAGTGCACTTTCTGTGGGCGGTGGGGATGTATTTGAAATATTCCTACACAGCACAGACAGTGCGCTCACTGAAACCAAACACAGTTTATGTGTAGGAACGCTTCAAATAGTGCCCGTGGGACCTTACTTTCTGTAAACCTACACTACCTTCCTCACACTGTAAAGTCTTGCCACTAAAATGGTGACTAGACAAAGATGATTGATACCCTACTCGTAACCTATACTTCCAAGTTTGGAATATATGGCACTGCTGTAGCTGTATCCAAATCAAAGTACAGTTTACTCCCCTGGAAAGCCTAGCTCACTGCCACAGACTGCCTACAACTACATCAGGGCAATCTTAGGGTTATTTTTTTGATTTTTTTTTTTTTTTTTAGATTAGACTTTTTTTTTTTGGGGGGGGGACATTAATTTTATTGTAGAATGGGGTTGTAGTTTTTATGTGAAAAATAGCTAAGCCTATGGGCTATTGTTATAGCAACTTATAGTGTTAGCATTGTTTATTTTGGGGTGTTTTTTTTTTTAAAAGGAGTTTTTTTTTTAGTATGGGCATAATTGTGTTTTTTATTTTTGATCATGTTAAAAATGTAGTGTTTGTTATTTTTTCTAAACTTAGGGGTGTTAGTTTAGAGGTGGTGTGGTTAGGTGTTAGGTAAAGGTAGTGTAGGAGTAGTTTGCATTGCTTTTTTTGTGGATTAGGGGGTTAATCGGTTATGGGGCTTATTGTGTTGGGGAGTTGTGGCAGTTTAGGGGTTAAATGGTTAGGGAGTGGTGGCAGTGTAGGGGTTTATGGCTAGGGGTTATGCTGCTTTAGGGGTTAAGTAGAGTAGGGGATAACGCGTTGGGCTATTGGTGGTTTAGGGGTTAATAGGGTAGAAGGTTTATTCCATTGGGCTTTTGACGGTTTAGGGGTTAATAGAGTTGAAGGTTTATTGCAGTGGGCTATTGGCCTTTTAGGGGTTAAGTAGTGTAGGGTTTGTTTGCGGTGGTGGATTCTGTCGGTTATGGGGTATATAGGTACATTTTATCAGGCTTGATGAAATATATTCCTTTACTATACATTATATACATCTCCAACATCAGCGCCGCCCATATGGATGTATAGTAAAACGCCACCCTGTGATGCTCCCTGTTAATATTTTTGCCGGCTCGCTTGACATCACAGTGCATTTATTTGAATATATTGCTGCATCGCAGCATTTTCGATCATTGGGGCCTTAGAGCTCTCTCTTATTGGCCACAGTACCAGAGATAAGTCAAACAAAACAGAAGAGACTTTTCAAAGGGAACATCCCAGAACTGCAAAGCAACAGAAAATTGATAACAAAAAAATGGTTTTGAAAAAATTATTTTGTATACAGATTTTTTTTGCAATGCAATGTATACATTGAATATACAGTGTATATATACATATATATATATATATATATATATATATATATATATATAAACAACTCCTCAGATTGAATCCACCCTCCTGGGCCAACTGCCTGGGTGCAAAAATGTAGAGTATACGAAGCCAAGAGATGCACTCACAGGACTTTTTCAATCAATGTGCCAAAGATTTATTGACGTTTCGGGGATTAAATGAATGTTTCTTTAAGGCTGTGAAAGTAAATATACATCTTTTCACTTACTGGTGCTCCCTAAAGATTTAAGACTGAACATGCTAAACAAATTAATAATGGAGGAGTTGAGTTGAGGGGCAGGAATTGCAGTTTAGATAATTAATTATTTAAAACACTTCCATTCACACACTCCAAACATCATGACATATAATATATACCAAATTATGCTAGAATTTGGAAAATCCCACTCAAACTGTGAGTGGCTTTGACAGTGTGTAACTTTATTTAAAAAAAAAAAATATATATATATACTCTTTTGGGATATGTAACATATCATCAGACATGCAAATAAAAAAAGTATTTTGGGGGAACTTCAGCTCCTTAAGTTATCTCCAAAAATCACTAATATTGTGAAGCTAAAACTGGATATATATTATTCAAACTGTTGGAGAAACTGGTCTGTGGACAGCCTTTTTTGAATCTTGACGTGGCTTAATTGCCCTCAGTACCAGGCTATTCATTCTGAGGCCTTCCCCTATAACAGAAGCCTCAACACCGTTCCCACAACAAGCTGTGCCTGAGTGCGCAGTCCTTCCTCTGAAACTAGCACTGTCCCTATTGCTGAGAGGACTACATATTTGCAGCATACTAAGGCTAAAGTTTACGCTATCCCCTACACGCTAACTGAAAATGGAGGAAGCCTTCTTTCTTACGCAACTGGGAGCGATACTGCAGGAGCATGTCCAGAGACTGGATGAAAGAGTGGCAGCGATCTTTTACCCAGCTTTTCACAAGCCATATATGGTAAGACCAACCAGCTTACAAGAAACCGAACACTTGGACCCCGATCCGACAGACATAAATACGGTGAGGTGTGACTACCCCACAGCAGGGAAAAGAGCTCCCTCTCCAGAAACAGGCGTCCGGGTTACTCTACATTTGGAGACAGTGGACACACCGAAGCAGCTTAACCCCAACAGCCTGGCAAACACAACAAGGGTAGAATCTGCACCTGAGACTGCCACAATCCAGCTCCAAATCAACAAACCAGCAGATGGAGCACACAGGAGTAGTGATGTCGTGAACCTAAAAATTTCGGTTCGCAAACGGCGGACTCGAATTTCCGCAATTGTTCGCGAACCGGCGTTGACTTCAATAGGCAGGCGAACTTTAAAACCAACAGAGACTCTTTCTGGCCACAATAGTGATGGAAAAATTGTTTCAAGGGGACTAACACCTGGACTGTGGCATGCCGGAGGGGGATCCATGGCAAAACTCCCATGGAAAATTACATAGTTGATGCAGAGTCTGGTTTTAAGCCATAAAGGGCATAAATCACCTAACATTCCTAAATTGTTTGGAATAACATGCTTTAAAACATCAGGTATGATGTTGTATCGATCAGGTAGTGTAAGGGTTACGCCTGCTTCACAGTGACAGACCAAACTCCCCGTGTAACGCACCGCAAACAACCGCAAACAGTCCATTTGCACAACCACGAGATAGATAGAATTGATAGATAGATACATAGATTACATAGATCAATAGATGCAATATACATTTGATAGATACGATTGATAGTTAAATAGATTTGATAGATAAATAGATAGATTTGATAGATATATTATTTTCCAGACAGAGAATTACAAGACGTGCGGTCTTGGACCCATGGTAAGGTTCCCAGAGGCAGTTGCGGCGCCAGGGGACGTGTATATGGCAGGGATTTTCGGAACCGGGAGATGGAAAAAGATGCTTGGTCGGTCCTCCTACTTCAAATTTGGGGCACTGCGCGTGCAATCTACTGTGCTACCAGATATGAGTGGTGTGTTAAGTAGTACTATTCTTAGCAGTTTAATCCCTGTTATGTGCCTTTTTTTTGGTTTGGCTTTTGAAGCCACAGTGCAGCACCAGAGGCCAGAAAAATTAGACATGTACACATGCCTGAAAAATTCGGAATTGTTGCAGCCGCTGCTGTAGCAGCGGCCAGAAAAATTGATGCTTGTTTGACAGTTAGAAAGTGCCCTAAAACATTGCGGCTTGAACCCTAGTTGTTGGCGGATAAGTCACGCAAGTCATCCGGCATTCGAAGATAAAATACAGCAGCGAGTGGACCATTTTTTGCCCAAGGCAGCTCATCTCATCAGGCCTTTTTTACTCAAATGTATCGCGCAATGTCAGTCCCTTCGGGATCCATCCCTCATTCATTTTAATAAAGGTGAGGTAATCAAGACTTTTTTGACCTAGGCGACTTCTCTTCTCAGTGACAATACCTCCTGCTGCACTGAAGTTCCTTTCTGACAGGACACTTGAAGCGGGGCAGGCCAGAAGTTCGATTGCAAATTGGCATAGCTCAGGCCACAGGTCAAGCCTGCACACCCAGTAGTCAAGGGGTTCATCGCTCCTCAGAGTGTCGAGATCTGCAGTTAAGGCGAGGTAGTCTGCTACCTGTCGGTTGAGTCGTTCTCTGAGGCTGGATCCCGAAGGGCTGTGGCGATGCATAGGAGTTAAAAAGGTCTGCATGTCCTCCATCAACAACACATCTGGAAAGCGTCCTGTCCTTGCTGGCGTGGTCGTGGGAGGAGGAGTATTACTGTCACCTCCTCTCCTGTTAGATTCCCGTTGTGCTGTGACATCACCCTTATACGATGTGTAATGCATACTTTTTCATTTATTTTTTAACTGCTCCGTCCTTTCCGACTTGCGGGAATTCGGTAACATTTCAGTCACTTTATCCTTCAGCTTTTTTTATACGAGTGTCCCTCAACAGGCACGACAGCATGAAAGACCCCATTTGCACAAGGTTGGTCTTCCTCCTCCTCCTCAAAGCCACATTCCTCCTCTGACTCCTCTTCCTCACAATCCTCTTCCTGCGTTGCCGCTGGTCCAGCTAGCGATGCTGATAAGGCTGTTTCTGGTGGAGATGGTGACCCCAATTCTTCCTCTTCACGCTCATCTACGGCCTGATCCAGCACTCTTCGCAGGGCACGCTCCAGGAAGAAAACAAATGGTATGATGTCGCTGATGGTGCCTTCGGTGCAACTGACTAGGTTTGTCACCTCCTCAAAAGGACGCATGAGCCTACAGGCATTGCGCATGAGCGTCCAGTAACGTGGCAAAAAAATTCCCAGCTCCCCAGAGGCTGTCCTAGCACCCCGGTCATACAAATACTCATTAACGGCTTTTTCTTGTTGGAGCACGCGGTCGAACATTAGGAGTGTTGAATTCCAACTTGTCGGGCTGTCTCAAATCAAGCGCCTCACTGGCAGGTTCTTTCGCCGCTGGATATCTGACAAGTGCGCCATGGCCGTGTAGGAACGCCTCAAATGGCCACACACCTTCCTGGCCTGCTTCAGGACGTCCTGTAAGCCTGGGTACTTATGCACAAAGCATTGTACAATCAGATTACACACATGTGCCATGCACGGCACATGTGTCAACTTGCCCAATTTCAATGCCGCCACCAAATTACTTCCGTTGTCAGAAACCACTTTGCCGATCTCCAGTTGGTGCGGAGTCAGCCACTGATCCACCTGTGCGTTCAGGGCGGACAGGAGTGCTGCTGCGGTGTGACTCTCTGCTTTCAGGCAAGTCAACCCCAAGACGGCGTGACACTGCCGTATCCGGGATGTGGAATAGTACCTGGGGAGCTGGGGAGGTGCCGTTGATGTGGAGCAAGATGCAGCAGCAGAAGAGGACTCAGCCGAGGAGGTTATGGAAGAGGATGGAGTAGGAGGAGTAGAGGAGGTAGCAGCAGGCCTGCCTGCAAGTCGTGGCGGTGTCACCAGCTTATCCTCTGCAGAGCCAGGCATTCCATGCTTAGCAGCCGTCAGCAGGTTTACCCAATGCGCAGTGTAGGTGATATACCTGTCCTGACCATGCTTTGCAGACCAGCTATCAGTGGTCAGATGGACCCTTGCCCCAACACTGTGTGCCAGACATGCCATTACTTCATTTCGCACAATCGAGTACAGGTTGGGGATTGCCTTTTGTGAAAAGAAATTTCGGCCGGGTATCTTCCACTGCGGTGTCCCAATAGCTACAAATTTTTGGAACTCCTAAGACTCCACCAGCTTGTATGGTAAAAGCTGGCGGGCTAAGAGTTCAGACAAGCCAGCTGTCAGACGCCGGGCAAGGTGGTGACTTTGTGACATTGGCTTCTTACGCTCAAACATGTCCTTGACAGACACCTGACTGTGGGCAGATGAGCAGGAACTGCTCTGGAAGAGAGACGGATTGGCGGATGGTTGAGAGGGGGCAAGGAGCACAGCAGTGGTTGACGTGGCTGAAGATGCTGGACCAGGAGGAGGATGGCGGCTTTGAGTTTGTGTGTTGCTTGTCCTCATGTGTTCCTCCCATAGACATTTGTGATGTGAGATCATGTGCCTTCGCAAAGCAGTTGTACCTAGGTGGGTGTTGGACTTCCCATGACTCAGTTTCTTTTGGCACAGGTTGCAAATGGCATTGCTGTTGTCAGAGGCAGACACATAAAAAAAATGCCACACTGCTGAGCTCTGCGATGACGGCATTCTGGTGGTGGCAACAGCATGTGTTGATTGGCGTGCTGTCTGGCTGACCCCGGGTGCCGATGCATGCTGTCTGACTGTGCCACTAGCTCCTTGTGATGACCTCCCCCTGCTTCCAACTCGTCTCCTCCTCCTCCTCTCTGTCTCCCCATCTGAACTTTCCCCCTCTTCTTCTTCTCTTCTAGCGAGCACCCACGTGACATCCACGGACGCATCATCATCAACCGCTTCACTTGTATCTGACAAATCAACAAAGGAAGCAGCAGCGGGTACAACATCATCATCATCATCATCACACCGTACGTCCATGTCTGTAATGCTGCCTGACTGAGACATATCACTGTTATCTACATCCTCTGTCAATGATGGTTGCACATCACTCATTTCTTCCAACTGATGGGTCAATAACTCCTCTGACAGATCAAGTGAAGCGGCTGTGGTGCTAGTGTTGGTGGTGGCGGCAGGCGGGCGAGTGGCACTGGTCACTTGAGAGGTGCCCGAAGCTAAGCTGGAGGTGGACGGTGCGTCAAGGTTCCGAGCGGAAGCTGTAGAAGATTGGTTGTCCTGTGTTAGCCAGTCAACTAAGTCCTCCTCAGAACTCTTTGTGTTCATGGAATGTGGCCTCTGAACACTGGGCATTATTGTAGGGTCAAAGGGAATCACAGCACCACAACCACGATGGTACCTGCGGGGTGGCCTGCCTCTGCCTGTCATTTTTTTTTTTAAATGTACACTTACACTACTATTAAACAAAATATGAGTGGTGCCACTGGGCAAGTGGGCACAGTTATCGCTGTGAG
Source organism: Bombina bombina (assembly GCF_027579735.1). Classification (NCBI taxonomy): domain Eukaryota; kingdom Metazoa; phylum Chordata; class Amphibia; order Anura; family Bombinatoridae; genus Bombina; species Bombina bombina. Next base: position 905,621,993 of record NC_069500.1, read on the forward strand.
CCTGACACAAAAAAGCAGACTGATGTTTCACAATCCCAAAAGTTTGTTTTTTTAAATATTTACACTACTGTTACAACAAATATGAGTGGTGGCCCTAACTTGGCAAGTGGGCCTGGCACACACGCTGGCAGGCAGGCAACCGCAATTAGATTACACTAGCAGACTGATGTTTCACAATCAAAAAAGTTTTTTTTTTAAATATTTACACTACTGGTACAACAAATATGAGTGGTGGCACTAACTTGGCAAGTGGGCCTGGCACACACGCTGGCAGGCAGGCAACTGCAATTAGATTACACTAGCAGACTGATGTTTCACAGTCAAAAAAGTTTTTTTTTTAAATATTTACACTACTGTTACAACAAATATGAGTGGTGGCACTAACTTGGCAAGTGGGCCTGGCACACACGCTGGCAGGCAGGCAACTGCAATTAGATTACACTAGCAGACTGATGTTTCACAGTCAAAAAAGTTTTTTTTTTTAAATATTTACACTACTGTTACAACAAATATGAGTGGTGGCACTAACTTGGCAAGTGGGCCTGGCACACACGCTGGCAGGCAGGCAGGCAACTGCAATTAGATTACACTAGCAGACTGATGTTTCACGGTCAAAAAAGTTTTTTTTTTAAATATTTACACTACTGGTACAACAAATATGAGTGGTGGCACTAACTTGGCAAGTGGGCCTGGCACACACGCTGGCAGGCAGGCAACCGCAATTAGATTACACTAGCAGACTGATGTTTCACAATCAAAAAAGTTTTTTTTTTAAATATTTACACTACTGGTACAACAAATATGAGTGGTGGCACTAACTTGGCAAGTGGGCCTGGCACACACGCTGGCAGGCAGGCAACTGCAATTAGATTACACTAGCAGACTGATGTTTCACAGTCAAAAAAGTTTTTTTTTTAAATATTTACACTACTGTTACAACAAATATGAGTGGTGGCACTAACTTGGCAAGTGGGCCTGGCACACACGCTGGCAGGCAGGCAGGCAACTGCAATTAGATTACACTAGCAGACTGATGTTTCACGGTCAAAAAAGTTTTTTTTTAAATATTTACACTACTGTTATGACAAATATGATTGGTGGCACTAGTTGGCAAGTGGGCCTGGCACACAAGCTGGCAGGCAGGCAACTGCAATTAGATTACACTAGCAGACTGATGTTTCACAGTCAAAAAAGTTTTTTTTTTAAATATTTACACTATTGTTACAACAAATATGAGTGGTGGCACTAGTTGGCAAGTGGGCCTGGCACACACGCTGGCAGGCAGGCAACTGCAATTAGATTACACTAGCAGACTGATGTTTCACAGTCAAAAAAGTTTTTTTTAAAAATATTTACACTACTGTTACAAAAAATATGAGTGGTGGCACTAACTTGGCAAGTGGGCCTGGCACACACGCTGGCAAGCAGGCAACTGCAATTAGATTACACTAGCAGACTGATGTTTCACAGTCAAAAAAGTTTTTTTTTAAAATATTTACACTACTGTTACAACAAATATGAGTGGTGGCACTAACTTGGAAAGTGGGCCTGGCACACACGCTGGCAGGCAGGCAGGCAACCGCAATTAGATTACACTAGCAGACTGATGTTTCACAGTCCAAAAAGTTTTTTTTTTAAATATTTACACTACTGTTACAACAAATATGAGTGGTGGCACTAACTTGGCAAGTGGGCCTGGCACACACACTGGCAGGCAGGCAACTGCAATTAGATTACACTAGCAGACTGATGTTTCACAGTCAAAAAAGTTTTTTTTTAAATATTTACACTACTGTTACAACAAATATGAGTGGTGGCACTAACTTGGCAAGTGGGCCTGGCACACACGCTGGCAGGCAGGCAACTGCAATTAGATTACACTAGCAGACTGATGTTTCACGGTCAAAAAAGTTTTTTTTAAAATATTTACACTACTGTTATAACAAATATGATTGGTGGCACTAGTTGGCAAGTGGGCCTGGCACACAAGCTGGCAGGCAGGCAACTGCAATTAGATTACACTAGCAGACTGATGTTTCACAGTCAAAAAAGTTGTTTTTTTAAATATTTACACTACTGTTACAACAAATATGAGTGGTGGCACTAACTTGGCAAGTAGGCCTGGCACACACGCTGGCAGGCAGGCAACTGAAATTAGATTACACTAGCAGACTGATGTTTCACAGTCAAAAAAGATTTTTTTTTAAATATTTACACTACTGTTACAACAAATATGAGTGGTGGCACTAACTTGGCAAGTGGGCCTGGCACACACGCTGGCAGGCAGGCAACTGCAATTAGATTACACTATCAGACTGATGTTTCACAGTCCAAAAAGTTTTTTTTTTAAATATTTACACTACTGTTATAACAAATATGATTGGTGGCACTAGTTGGCAAGTGAGCCTGGCACACACGCTGGCAGGCAGGCAACTGCAATTACATTACACTAGCAGACTGATGTTTCACAGTCAAGAATTTTTTTTTTTAAATATTTACACTACTGTTATAACAAATATGATTGGTGGCACTAGTTCGCAAGTGGGCCTGGCACACATGCTGGCAGGCAGGCAACTGCAATTAGATTACACTAGCAGACTGATGTTTCACAGTCAAGAAAGTTTTTTTTTTAAATATTTACACTACTGTTATAACAAATATGATCGGTGGCACTAACTTGGCAAGTGGGCCTGGCACACACGCTGGCAGGCAGGCAACTGCAATTAGATTACACTAGCAGACTGATGTTTCACAGTCAAAAAAGTTTTTTTTTAAAATATTTACACTACTGTTACAACAAATATGAGTGGTGGCACTAACTTGGCAAGTGGGCCTGGCACACACGCTGGCAGGCAACCGCAATTAGATTACACTAGCAGACTGATGTTTCACAGTCAAAAAAGTTTTTTTAAAAAATATTTACACTTCTGTTACAACAAATATGAGTGGTGGCACTAACTTGGCAAGTGGGCCTGGCACACACGCTGGCAGGCAGGCAGGCAGGCAACTGCAATTAGATTACACTAGCAGACTGATGTTTCACAGTCAAAAAAGTTTTTTTTTTAAATATTTACACTACTGTTACAACAAATATGAGTGGTGGCACTACCTTGGCAAGTGGGCCTGGCACACACGCTGGCAGGCAGGCAGGCAACTGCAATTAGATTACACTAGCAGACTGAGGTTTCACAGTCAAAAAAGTTTTTTTAAAAAAATATTTACACTACTGTTACAACAAATATGAGTGGTGGCACTAACTTGGCAAGTGGGCCTGGCACACACACTGGCAGGCAGGCAACTGCAATTAGATTACACTAGCAGACTGATGTTTCACAGTCAAAAAAGTTTTTTTTTTAAATATTTACAATACTGTTACAACAAATATGAGTGGTGGCCCTAACTTGGCAAGTGGGCCAGGCACACACGCTGGCAGGCAGGCAACCGCAATTAGATTACACTAGCAGACTGATGTTTCACAGTCAAAAAAGTTTTTTTTTTTAGATATTTACACTACTGTTACAACAAATATGAGTGGTGGCACTAACTTGGCAAGTGGGCCTGGCACACACGCTGGCAGGCAACTGCAATTAGATTACACTAGCAGACTGATGTTTCACAGTCAAAAAAGTGTTTTTTTTAAATATTTACACTACTGTTACAACAAATATGAGTGGTGGCACTAACTTGGCAAGTGGGCCTGGCACACACGCTGGCAGGCAGGCAGCTGCAATTAGATTACACTAGCAGACTGATGTTTCACAGTCAAAAAAGTTTTTTTTTAAATATTTACAATACTGTTACAACAAATATGAGTGGTGGCACTAACTTGGCAAGTGGGCCTGGCACACACGCTGGCAGGCAGGCAGCTGCAATTAGATTACACTAGCAGACTGATGTTTCACAGTCAAAAAAGTTTTTTTTTAAATATTTACAATACTGTTACAACAAATATGAGTGGTGGCACTAACTTGGCAAGTGGGCCTGGCAACTGCAGTTAGATTACACTAGCAGACTGATGTTTCACAGTCAAAAAAGTTTTTTTTTTACAAAATTTACACTACTGTTACAACAGATATGAGTGGTGGCACTTAGCAAGTGGGCATGGCACACACGCTGGCAGGCAGGCAACTGCAATTAGATTACACTAGCAGACTGATGTTTCACAGTCAAAATTACACAGGGAAAAAAAAAAAAAAAAGATGTTCTAGCCCTAAAAAGCAGAGATCAGATGAGTCCTTCAGGACTGTAGTGGACACTGAATACACTAGCCTAGCTATCAATTTCCCTATAAAATCAGCAGCAGCTACACTATCCCTCCTCTCAATAAGAATGCAGGATCAGAATGAATCTAAAATGGCTGCTGTCCAGGAGCTGGGAGGGTCTGGGAGGGAGTGTCTGCTGCTGATTGGCTGAAATGTGTCTGCAGACTGTGAGATACAGGGTCAAAGTTTACTCAATGATGACGAATGATCGCATATGTTCGCCCGCCGCGGCGAACGCGAACAAGCTATGTTCGCCGCAAACTATTCGCGACATCACTACACAGGAGCTGCACAAGCATAGGAGAAAATCTCCCTCTGATGACAGAAACTTGCGGTGGTTCTGCTGACATGGAAAGATCATCTCCAGCAGCAAGGTTGGAGTACACACTGTCAGCAACCCCTGAGACCGCAGCTATTCTCTTGGATACACCAAACACAGAGGTACGGCTGCACTTCCTCACTACCCATGGTATATAGAATATGCACTACTGATGTGGTCTGGAGTAAGTCTTAAATCTATATTTGTTAGAAGCCTATGACTGGGTAATATATAATGTTCAGCCTACCCCACTTAACAAGGTGTTAGTGATGACCGCATGGTCTGACTGCATTAATAACAGAGAGATCACCTGGGAGGCTGTATGCCCTCATATTCCTCATTTCTTCTTTCCTATAAGTCAAGACCATATATAGACAGCTCCGACCTTATCTTATCTAGCAGCCAGTGGAACCTGGCGTATTACATTAATCAAAGGCTCAGTCTATACTTCTTGTACTCTAACGCTCCACAGCTCCACAGCCCACACCTAATAGCTACGATACATGTACTCACGTAGGCTATAAATTACCAGATTCATTAAACCCTCATGGGTTTCTTGCAGGTATTTCACATGTATACCATGCTTGTTTGTTAATGAGATCTTCGAAGTCCAAAGTACATAAAATATACACTACTAATTCGGTCTGTTTCGGGCCTTCAATTTATATCAACTATGAGTCCGTAAACTAGCAATATACCATTCTCAGCTTCCCCTCTAGATATGGTATCAATGACGACTACTAGGTCTGATCGAGACTCTCACGGAGAGACCATGTAGGGGGATAGGTGTGTTTAAATTGTGTCTTTTCTTTCTCCAGTCCCATTAGTTTGTTTGCATATAGTTTAGATTTCACCTTATTTAGCAACCAGCAAGGTATGTCTCAATATTAAAATAGTCAGAGGTCCAATTCAGCCATATAATAGATCATACTCACATCCCCCCAGCTTACAATTACTATATGATGTCATAATGTAGCCCAGGCTTGCTAGCTGTGATACGTCTGTCTATGTAGGCCATACATCGATGCAGATCTAAAAGTCATTTACTGTCTCATACACCTCCCTTCCATACGTCTAGCTCTATTTACCAGTTTAAGGGCACTCTAATCTTTTATTTTTCTTATTGCACAGCTGGAGAAATCATCTCTTATAATTACTAGTTGAAAGCACTTTCCACTAAACCTTTATGATGCATTTAGTTATAGTGCGAAATGACTTCCTGCTACCTATATATATCCATATTTTACTAACTGCTATACGCAATGCATGACTATATCAGTCACCAGATCCCCTCTCTATAGATTTGTGAATATAAATAGTCCCAAAAGATCATCTGGGGCACTAGTCAGGCCTTGTAAGAGTAGTACCTCTGTTAGTTAACCCCATAAAAGATAGCTAAATGTTGCTATATTCAATTGTGCTGCATATTTACATACTAAATATCTACTCATATTATCCAGTATTAACTATGTTATGTTATCAGTTACTTACATTTATTAGTTATCCAGTTCCAAAAGTGACCACCTCAAAGGCTAGTTTTCCTTCCCTAGAATGTATGTATTGTTAGGTCCAAGAGTGACCTCCTATATCATGGGAGGAAACCACTTAGATAATAATATAAAACTGAGGTTAAATTAATATTTACTGCAGAGACAAGTAAAAAGTTTGCAACGTTACGGGGGACAACCCCTTAATCATGCAGGATTAAGGGGTTGTGCACTGAAACATTGCAAACTTTTTACTTGTCTCTGCAATAAATATTATTTGAAGCAAGGTGCTGCTGTTTCTTGGAACTGAGTTTTTGCTGTGGAGTTGGCCAGTGGCTCCTGACAGCCTGCACCCTTCATATACCTTAGCTGCTGGACCTACAGAGAATTATTGGTATTTCTAAAACAACAACAAAAAACAAACAAAAATAAGAGATAAGATTTGGCTGTTTTACTTCATACCTGAAACAAAATGAATAAATGCACAAATAATGTAATATATATAATACAACTGTAGTTTCTATATTTCAGCAGGAGATGTCAGCAGAGAACTGAGAGAATTGATAGGTATAGAAGAGCTTATCTTTCATCTGTTCTGTTAGGCTTTGTGCAAATCTGATTTTGATAACATAACATTTGTGATAACATAAGAATTAACATACATCAACAAACTAATGCTAGATAAATGCTCTATATTCAAAGCACTCGAATCCCCTGAAAAAATCCAAATGGCATGCCATCAATAAAAACATTTCATGAATATTGAAAAGATTAGCTTTTGCCAAAGCCAAAAATAAAACTTAACTAATCTTCTGGGCAAAACATCTGTTGCTCTTTAAATGTACTGCACTGTACTTAATGTATTTTCTTTCATTCTTTGTTTTCCTGTCACATAGCTGACGATAATAAATTAGGAAGAACTAGGCTGTGTATATATATATATATATATATATATATATATATATATAAAAAACACAAAAAACCCAGCACTCACTAGCAGATTCACTGCCTGGGTTGCTGGGAACTTTGCAGCTGTCTGTCAGTGTTCATGGCTGTGGAGTTAACAGTGGCTTAGGATGTGTACCCAGTCCAGTCTGTGAGTGCGGTCCATTCCTGTGTTTTGTATTTACATAGGGGAGGTTACAAAAACCTGTGTCACCCTGGGAGGTTCCCAGTTGGTTTGTTTGGAAGTATGCATTGTGTGGGTGCTGGTTAGGGTCCCAGGAAGGGGGAGACCTTGTCGTGGTCCTGGGCTTGATCCTTTGACGCCAAATGTAACTGACTTCCCCTAGTTTTGCTTTTAAACATTGCTGTGAATCTGCTAGTGAGTGCTGGGTTTTTTGTGTTTTGTGTTAATGTTTGTAATGCTCCCCTGCGGACCTGACACCCAGGTTGCTCGGGGGTTAACTGCCTGGGTTGCTGGGAACTTTGCAGCTGTCTGTCAGTGTTCAGGGCTGTGGAGTTAACAGTGGCTTAGGATGTGTACCCAGTCCAGTCTGTGAGTGCGGTCCATTCCTGTGTTTTGTATTTACATAGGGGAGGTTACAAAAGCCTGTGTCACCCTGGGAGTTTCCCAGTTGGTTTGTTTGGAAGTATGCATTGTGTGGGTGCTGGTTAGGGTCCCAGGAAGGGGGAGACCTTGTTGTGGTCCTGGGCTTGATCCTTTGGCGCCAAATGTAACTGACTTCCCCCAGTTTTGCTTTTAAACATTGCTGTGAATCTGCTAGTGAGTGCTGGGTTTTTTGTGTTTTGTGTTAATGTTTGTAATGCTCCCCTGTGGACCTGACACCCAGGTTGCTCGGGGGTTAACTGCCTGGGTTGCTGGGAACTTTGCAGCTGTCTGTCAGTGTTCAGGGCTGTGGAGTTAACAGTGGCTTAGGATGTGTACCCAGTCCAGTCTGTGAGTGCGGTCCATTCCTGTGTTTTGTATTTACATAGGGGAGCTTACAAAAGCCTGTGTCACACTGGGAGGTTCCCAGTTGGTTTGTTTGGAAGTATGCATTGTGTGGGTGCTGGTTAGGGTCCCAGGAAGGGGGAGACCTTGTCGTGGTCCTGGGCTTGATCCTTTGGCGCCAAATGTAACTGACTTCCCCCAGTTTTGCTTTTAAACATTGCTGTGAATCTGCTAGTGAGTGCTGGGTTTTTTGTGTTTTGTGTTAATGTTTGTAATGCTCCCCTGTGGACCTGACACCCAGGTTGCTCGGGGGTTAACTGCCTGGGTTGCTGGGAACTTTGCAGCTGTCTGTCAGTGTTCAGGGCTGTGGAGTTAACAGTGGCTTAGGATGTGTACCCAGTCCAGTCTGTGAGTGCGGTCCATTCCTGTGTTTTATTTATATATATATATATATATATATATATCAACTCCTGCAAAGAAGGTACTCTCCTCATCTTGTTATTAACTCTTTAATACGTGAATGGAACACCCGCAAACTGTTTGTTGAGGGGACACTATTTAAACAATGTATTTATGTTGTTTATTCGTTATGAAGTTGTTTGACCGTTTGGTCTCTCTACCTTGTTGCACACGCTTTTTAATGATTTTCTAATAAATTTGATTTTTAAACCTATATATGTCTATTTTTTTCTGCTCATTTTAGTGCCTTTCCTCCACTATGCTTCTCATATTATGCGGTTTAATCCACCGCTTTATTGGCACTCCAGGACGACTGTTGCTCCCCTCCTTTGAATGGGTTTTTTGAGAGCGTTGCACCTACCATTTCCAGATTGGGGATCCGGCATCATCTGAAGCTGCGGTTTGTGACTTTGCATTTATGTTGTGTATTCATGTCTGAGGACGGTGTGACCCCCGAAAACGTTCACGTATTTAAGAGTTTATAACAAGATACAGAGTGCCTTCTTTACAGGAGTTGATGTACTTATAAGTTGGAGTGCACCACGGAGGTTGTCAATATATAAAGAGAGTGCTGGGCCCGCACGCAGGGTTTGATATATATATATATATATATATATATATTTAAACACATTGGCGTTCAAAAGTTTGAGGTCACTTAGACATTTCCGTATTTTCTATAAAAACATACATAAAATGAGTTTGAATAAGAAATAGTCATTGACAAAGTTAGAAATACAGTAATGCATTTTGAGTGAAATAATAATTGTGTCCTTCAAACTTTACCTTTATCAAATAATCCTCCATGTGAAGCAATTACAGCCTTGCAGACCTTTGGCATTCTAGTTGTCAGTTTGTTGAGGTAATCTGAAGAGATATCACCCCATGTTTGTGAAACACCTCCCACAAGTTTGATTGGCTTGATGGGCACCTGACCATAAGGTCAAGCTGCTCCCACAACAGCTCACTAGGGTTGAGATCTGGTAACTGTGCTGCCCACTCCATTAAAGACAAAATACCAGTTGACTGCTTCTTCCCTAAATAGTTCATGCATAGTTTGGAGCTGTGCTTTGGGTCATAGTCCTAGTGTAGGGGGAAATTTTTCTCCAGTCAAGCACTGTCCACAGGGTATGGCATGGTGTGGCAAAATGGAGTGATAGCCTTCTTTCTTTAAGGTCCCCTTTTATCTTGTATAAATCTCCCACTTTACAACCAAAGCACCCCCAGACCATCACATTGCCTCCACCATGCTTGACAAATGGCGTCAAGCACTCCTCAATCATCTTTTCTATTTGGTTTGCATCTCAGAAATGTTCTACTTCTTGATCCGAAAACCTCAAACTTAAATTTGTTTGCCCATAACACTTTTCCCAATATTCCTCTGTCCAGTGTCTGTGTTCTTTTGTCCATCTTAATCTTTTCTTTTTATTGGCCAGTCTGAGATATGGCTTTTTCTTTTCGACTCTGCCTTAAAGGCCAGTATCCTGGTGTCCCCCTCTTCGCTGTTGACGTTGAGACTGGTGTTTTGTGGGCACTATTTAATAATTATGGCAGTTGATGATCTGTGAGGTGTCAATTTCTCAAACTAGACACTCAAATGTATTTGTCCTCTTGCTCAGTTCTGCACAGGGACCTCCCACTCCTATTTCTATTATGGTTAGAGACAGTTTGTTTTTTGAAGGGAGTAGTACAAAGCGTTGTACGAGATCTTCAGTTTCTTGGCAATTTCTCTCATGGAATAGCCTTCATTTCTCAGAACAAGAATAGACTGACAAGAAGAAAGTTGTTTGTTTCTGGCCATCTTGAGCTTGTAATCGAACCCCCAATTGCTGCTGCTCCAAATACTTAACAATTGTAATGAAGGCCAGTTTTATTGCTTATTTAATCAGATCAAATATTCCATTAAAATTAACAATTTCCAGCTACAATAGTGATTTACAACATTAACACTGTATACACTGTATTTCTTGTCAATTTGATGTTATTTTATTAGACAAAAAATTTGCTTTTCTTTCAAACACAAGGACATTTCTAAGTGACCCCAAATTTTAACACTAGTTTTTTTTCACCCCTGCATCAGACTTAGGAGCCGATTTATCACGGCCCAAATGGGACCGTATACCCCTGTTTCGGGCTCATCGGAAACAGAAGTTAAGACCACTGCTCCTTAACTCGTACGCATCCTATGAGGTAGCGGACATCAATCTGTCCGATCTCATATGATCTGCAGGGGGCGGCATTGCACAAGCAGTTCACCAGAACTGCTTGTGCAATGATAAATGGCGACTGCGTATGCTGTCGGCATTTATCGATGTCTGGCTTACATGATTTGCTACAGATGTTTATAGATGTTTTAAAAGCATTTACAATTTTTATCTTTTAGCACCATTTGTATTGCTTTGCAGCTCAAGGACAAACTCCATGAAAAATCCTATTATCTACCCTATTCTGTGGCCAAATTATGAGACAACTATAAATTAGATATGTTCTAAGATTAGGGTACTGTATCTTCCATCTACTCTAGGAGCAGTGTATAATTTATTTATTTTTATTAAGCATTATTAAAGGAACATTAATGACAATGTTTTATTTATCAGAAAATTACTGTATTGAAAAACATCTACATGCAAAATAAATGCTTCCAAATTATTTACAAATTTGCAATGTTGTGCAGAGCCAGCACACCTATTGAAAAGTGTCTTGAATGTTATGTATCTTACTCCCTTAGTTGCAGCCAATTAGCAACAGATATAAACAAACTCCTGCACAAATCAACCAATCACTGTGCAGCTTCTTAGAGTGACAGTTTTCTTCATTCAATGTAATGCACTCCAGCCTCTCTGGAGGTGGGAAGGGAGAGGAAATAATATGAGAGTTAAATTACTGAAAAAGTAGGCAAAAAATAAATATGAAAGTGCATTGCAAATGTGTTTAATTAGGCATAATTAAACATTTTATGAGGAATGACATTTTTGGCTTATTCTTCCCTTAAACATTTCATAATCAATGACATTTGGAGTTTAATATCACCACTGAAATTTTGATTTTCAGGCAGCAAAATAGATTTTCCCTTAATCATTTAGATGGATGGGAATGAAAGATATTGCTGATGATGAATGAAGGATAAATATGAAAGATAAGGTTATAATGCTTCAGCAACAACCATTCCTTTCTCCTGTAATCTCCTAAATGTTTCATGTAGCTATTGAGAAGTTTTTTTCTGTCTGTGGAGATCTAAGCATTATTTTAATTTTACTTAGGTGTTTAAATAGATTTTTTTGGTGTGCAGAAATATGATGGAAAAACATTTTACTTTAACTTGAATGAAGGATGCAATAGCAGTTTGAGAATTATAGAACTGTCCCTTGCCAGCTGGCTGGGTTTACTTAAACTTACTCAATATTTATTGATTTTAGTGCGGCTAAGATATGAGGTACTGACATTGAAATGAAGCTCATAATGTGTAGCTGTTATCTATTTTGCAATTCTATGCTTTTCTTAAGAGATTTGGCTCTGCTTTTCTTCCCCGGAATATCTTTCAAAAGCTGCCTTAAAGGGACATTAAAGTACAAATAAAAATCTCCAATGTGGTAGAGCATTGCATTGTCAGCTCCAGAGCAGCAATGCATTACTGGGAGCTAGCTGAACACATCTTGGAACATTGACAGGAGACATATGTGTGTAGCCATCAATATGATGATGTATGAAAGAAATATAATCTGTTTAGATTTGAAGTTGTACAACAAACAAAAATTGCATGTGATACCTAAGTATTGAATCTTAATTGGTTGACAGGGACAACTCCCAAAATAAAGCTTGGTTAACTTAGCAAAGGAATATATCAGGGGGTTTTCTCCCCACATTTTGAAATTCTCTCTGTTATAAGGATGGAGAACATTGTATGTATCACTTCCCTTTAAAAAAAAAAAAAAGCAATATTCTAAAGTCGATAAAATTAAATGATATTACATCCTTGTAGCTGCCATTTTAATTGACCTATACAAAATGCTTAGTTTGAAAGAGAACATTTTAGGGCCGATTTATTAAGCAGCGTATGTTGCTCATTCTGCCCGAGCCTTCCGGATATAAAAAGCAGGGGTCGTAAGACCGCTGTTCCTTAACCCATCCGCCATCTCTCAGGTAGAGGACTGCAATCATCCCCATCAGATGAGATCGGGAGGATTGACACCCCCTGCTAGCAGCCGATTGACCGCTAATGTGCAGAGGGCGGCATTGCACAAGCATTTCACCAGAAATGCTTGTGCAATGATAAATGCCAACAGCAGATGCATTTATCGATGTCGGGTGGACATGATTCGCTACAGTGAATCATGTCCGCCCGTCATTTGTTAAATCTACCTCTATGTATTTATTAATTATGGCTAAAGTGATAGTTGGTGCCAAAGTTCAAAAAGCAGAGAAATTCCAGGTTTCAGTTGTCTCTTAATGGAAATTCTAATTGTAAACTCTGCTCCAGATTCACTAACATACTCTTCATCTGAACTCTTGTCCTACTCACCAGGCTATGTCTGCCTGTAATCAGACTCTCTCATCTGAATTAGACATACACACAAACTCACCCTGATGTTTTCTATATTATTTAACTGCCCCTTTAATTGCCATTAATTTTAAATCATATTTTACGCTTACCATAAATCTGACATTTCTTCCCTTTCTCTCTCACCTTCTGGGTCACTCCTTTTTCTTTAGATTGTAAGCATGAAAGGTTCTATGGGTCCCATTTATCAAAGCTACAACTCAAAACTCGCTATAATAAAACGTCAAATTACGCACAAAATAGACTACTCAAATATATCATGTTGTCAATTTATAAAAAAAATGGTCCAAATTGGTCTAAGTTCTGTTGTGGCAATCAACATTTGCTGACACTTGATTATTTCTTATTTTATCTTTATAATTGTGCAAAATAAATCATATCTACAGGTAGATTTGACCAATTTAAGATTTATTATACTTTCAACTCGTTTTCTTGTCAAATGATGTGTCAGACCAGAGTCTCAATCCACAACACCATAGGAAACAGTGGGATGGACCCAAAACTAGAGGGAAGCAGGAATAACCTCAATACTATGATTATACAATTTATTTAGGGCCAGATTATGAGTAGAGCGCAAAATTGCATTTTCACGAGCGCGATATAATACCAGCGCAAATTGTGTGCACTGATATTATGAGTGGCCAATGGAAGCCTCGTTGTCATGCCAACAGACATGGCATGAGAACCTAGCGCAGCAAAAGGAATAAGTCACGCAGCAATGGGCAGCAAATCTAAATATATACAGTATGTATATGAATTTATAAAAATATATTTGTGTTAATATGTGTATATACACATATTAACACATAAATATATATGCATATACATATACAGTATATATTTATAGAAAACACATTCCCCAAAGACCGCAATGTTGTTATGTGTTAACTTGCTGTTTAACTGCTATAAAGTTTGTTAAGACTGAGCATGTGTGATGGGGGTGGGGTTTATCGTCAGCAGTTTGTAAAATGGCAGCTGACAGTTAAAGGGACATTAAACCCCAAAAAATTCTTTCATGATTCAGATAGAGAACACAATTTAAAAAAAGTTTCCAATTTATTTCTATTATCAATTTTTTTACTCTCATGTTATTCTTTGTTAAAGAGATACCTAGGTAGGTAGCGTGCACATGCCTGAAGGACTACACGACAGGAAATTGTGCTGCTATCTAGTGCCCCTGCTAATGTTTAACATTGTTGCAAAACTGCTGCTATATAGTGCTGCAGACACGTGCACACTCTTGAGCTTACATTTTGGCTTTTCCACAAAGGATAACAAGAAAACTAAGAAAATGTGATAATAGAAGTAAATTATAAAGTTGTTTAAAATGTTATGTTCTATCTAAACCATGAAAGAAAAAAATGGGGTTCTACGTACCTTTAAGAAACTCAGTAAAGAAGGTTTATTCCTAAGCAATTTGTTATAAGTTTATTTTATCTTTAACATTGGTAGCATAGGATGGCTGCTAACTACAAGATTCCTCCTCTGTTCGATGAAAAGGAGTCATATGAAAGCTGGAAAAATTAATTAAAAATATGGATGTGAGTTACTGAACTGGAGAAGAAGAAAGATGCCCTAGCTGTTGCACTTTCTCTAAAGGGGCGAGCAAGAGAGACTGCAATGGAAATACCAGCAGAGAATTTGGATACAAATTAAGGTATGGGGCTCCATGTACTAAGCAATCAGCGAGCTGCCCGCTAATATTTTCATGTCAAAACTTGCGCACGTATACAAAATGGTATGTACAAAGTAGTCAACTATGTCCAAACCCGCATTTTTAAACTTGAGAGCGTACTTGTCCGCCAATCCTCGATACCACTCTATTTTTTAATGCAAATAGACAGATTTGACAACCAACTCGCAATAATACTAATGTACTAATAAATCTATTTATCCGCTTGCTATATTTTTTGCTACCACCTCGTGGATTTTGCCTCTGCGCTTTTTAGGTGGCGGGCAAGGTACAAAACAATAGGAAAGTCAACCGAGACGCCAGTCTAGACCTATATAAAAGGGTGTAAACTCATCATTGTACTTACATTCTTGAGTTTTTGAGCTATGGAGACACTTCTGTATTTGTTTCTCATCCGTGTGATGCAAATCCGGTAGCACGTGCAGAATTTTTTTCTTTGGCCAATTTAGCTTTGGCGAAAAACGTTTGATGTCATTATAACGTTTTTTAATCTGTTCAACGTCTTTTTTTCCAGGACCCTGTGCACTAACTGCATCGCTTATTCGTTGCCAGATCATCTTTCATCTTACAAAATTGGTCTGTCTTACACGACATCCGAATAAGTAGTCATATGATTCGATAATCATATCTATCAAAACAACGTTTTGTTGATGAGAAAAGTGTAGATTCTTTGATTTAGAAGTCAGGGACTCAGATCCAGATGAAGCCATATCAAAATTCTAATTTTAAGTTGACAAAAAGAACGCAGGGAATGAAATTTTCTAAAAAATTTGAACAATATAACGTTTTTTTGTAATGTTGCCCTTTTATAGTTGCTGATTTCTATTCCTGCGACTAATATGACGTTTGAGACACCTTGCAGGTCACATGTTAATAATTGGCCATACAATTCTCCAGACATTTTAGTACATTAGATTAGTCGTGGCGAGCAAGGTGTCAAATTTATCAATTATCCGTCACAGCTCGCGGTGGACTAGATGTGACTATTTCAGAGTGTTTTTTTAGTACATAGTGCCAGCGGACATCATTTCGCTCGCTGCGAGTTAATGCGAGTTTATCCGCATCTACAATGTCCGATAAATTGACTGCTTAGTACATGGTGCCCATGGACATATTACTCAGAATTTTGGGTAAAGTTTTTCTGAAAGAGGAGAAAAATAGAGCGTATGAAGCATACAATAACCTGGACAGTATTACCAGAGGTGAGACCATGGCAATATAAGATTTTATTTTTTAGTTTGAACAGCATGGCATGATATTACCAGATGCAGTGTTAGCTTTCAAATGATTAGACTCTGTTCGTCTGGATGTTAAAGGCAAACAACTAGCTTTAACTGCTTGCACAAACCTTACATTTGATTCAATAAAAGCTGCACTTAAGCGCATTTTTGGAGGAGACATGGTACATGACACTCATATGAAACAGAGTGATGTCTTTTCCACAGAACAAAAGTGGAAAGGTAATATGCGATTACAAAATAGTCAAATGAAAACTCCACTGCAAGGCACAAACCCATTAGATAAATTCGGAAGAAGAACAAAATGTGTAGTTTATCAAAGCACATTTCATTGGGCAAAGAACTGCCCGCATAAAAGTGAGCAAGTGAAAGTCACCAAAAATGAAACCTGTAATATCACTTACAAAGACTCTCCCTCAGATATAGAAGTTTATGTTGTTGAGGCACTTGGATCTGCTGTTATTGACACTGCATGTACACGTACAGGGTGTGGTGAAACATGGGTTAAACATTTTGTTAGTGAGCTTGATCAAGGTAATGACATTAAAATGTCTTGCACACCTAGTAACAGGGCATTCAAATTTGGTGATGGTAAACTAGTTCACTCTATAAAAACAGTTAAGATCCCAGCAAAAATTGGCCAAACAAGGTGTCATATTGAAACTGAGGTAGTACCTGTTTGAAGAAAGCTGGGGCTGTGCTTGATTTAAAAAATGACAAGGCTGTCATGTTCAAAGTAGACATGTGCATGGCGAAAAAATTCAGTTCGGTTCGGTTCGGATAGATTCTGATTTTTTCGAATTTCGGTTCGGAGCGATTCGAATTCGGAAAAATTTGAATCAATTCGGTTCGGATTTGTTTCGGATTCATTCGGATTCAAATAAATTTGTTTCGGATTTGTTTCGGATTCATTCGGATTCAAATAAATTCGTCTGGATTCGGTTCGATTCGGTTCGGTTCAGAAATTCGGAATTTCGGTAAGTGTTAGGTGGGATTAGACTAGTATTATGTACTAAATTCGTCTGGATTCGGTTCGATTCGGTATTTCGGTTCGGAATTTCGGTAAGTGTTAGGTGGGATTAGACTTATACTGTACAATAGTAGTGTAATCCATGGCCATCCGAATTTACCGAATAAATCCGAAGTAATTCGGATTTATTCGGTAAATTCGGCAGTATTTTAATTCGGAAATTCAGTTCGATACGAATCGCCGAATTTGCAGAATTTGCAGAATTTCCGAATCGATCTGAAACGAATCGCACATATCTAGTTCAAAGAACCAGACAGTCTTGAGCTAACTACCTCGAGACATTACTGTATTAACATTTTAGACAAGTAAAATAGAAAGGAATGTACAGAAAAGCCAGCACAATATGAAACATAAGAATGTGAAATACTCACAATGACCGAACATATGGACAAAGAGGAAAAGTGGAAAACACTTTTGAAGCTTCACAGGCAGTTTGGACATTGCCTCTGCAGAAAAACTAGAAAGGTTAATTAGCTGTTCCGGTAACACGGATAAGGACATTGGTCCAATGTTGAAACTGATAGTAGACAATTGTGAGACATGTTTAAAATACAACCGACCACCGCCAAAGCCAGCAGTAGGCCAGCCTATGTCAACTAGGTACAATTAAACTGTTGCAGTAGACTTGCATGAATTAGAACATGGCAAATAGTATTTACATCTAATTGATCATTTCACACGATTCAGTGCTGGCAGCATCCTCACATCAAAGAAATCCTAGGAGTTTGTGAAACACTTCATTCATTGTTGGATTGCTGTACATGGTCCACCACAAAAGCTATATAGTGATAATGGAGGAGAGTTTAACAATGATAAAGTCCGAGACATGGCTGAAAATTTTAACATTGAAGTTAAAATCACTGCTGCATATAGCTCATGGAGCAACGGTCTTCTTGAACAGCATAATTGAATATTAACAGAAATGCTGCTGAAAGTCAGAAAGGATCATGACATAGGTTGGGAAACTGCTCTTGATTGGGCTCTGATGGCAAAAAACACAATGCAAAATGTTCATGGTTTTAGTCCATATCAGCTGGTTTTTGGACGCAATCCTAATCTTCCTTCTGTCCTTACTGACAGTGAATAGGTAGGAAAGCACATCACTGCATTGCATACAGCACAACAAGTTTTTACTGAGGCAGAATGCTCTGAAAGAATAAGGAGAGCACTGAAAAAACAGACTTGAAATGCTGACACAAAATACACAGTAGGTGACAAGTTTTATTATAAGCGTATTGACTGAGCTGAGTGGAAAGGACCAGGTACTGTAGTTGGTCAAGATGGTATGGTGGTATTTATCAGACATGGTGGCTTATGTGTTCGTGTCCATCATACAAGACTTCGCAAAGTGAGTAATTTAAATCCAGAAGAAGTTGAATGTGAAATACAACCAAAGATACAAGGCGAGGTTCACATTTTTTCCACATCGGACAGTGAAGAAGAGCTTGAAAGCCATGACATAGATCACACTGAAACAAGTGAGGTAGATAATTCTCCAGATCTTCAAGCAATAACGCAAACAAGATCGCTCAATTTTAAAAAAGGACAGATGATTCAATATGTTGACAGAGAGAATGGAAATACTTACACTGCTGAAATTCTTGGTTGTGCAGTAAAGGCAACGGGAAAATTGAATAACTGGTACAATTTGAAATATTCAGAACCAACAAGTATTGTAGGTACATCCGGATCAGCTGACTTGTCACATGTGGACAATCTTTGCATTAGACCATTTGAGAACTCAGTACCTCAAATGAATCAAGAGGAGGAAGATGTGCTTCTGATGGACGACATATCGCTTGAAGTAGCAAAACAAGCTGAATTAAAGGGACACTGAACCCAAATTTTAAGCAACTTTCTAATTTACTCCTATTATCAATTTGTCTTCGTTCTCTTGCTATCTTTATTTGAAAAAGAAGGCATCTAAGCTTTTTATTTGTTCAGGACTCTGTGCTGCACTTTTTTATTGGTGGATGAATTTATCCACCAATCAGCAAAAACAACCCAGGTTGTTCACCAAAAATGGGCCGGCATCTAAACTTACATTCTTGCATTTCAAATAAAGATACCAAGAGACTGAAGAAAATTTGATAATAGGAGTAAATTAGAAAGTTGCTTAAAATGTCATGCTCTCTCTGAATCACGAAAGAAAACAATTGGGTTCAGTGTCCCTTTATGTAACTGGCAGAATAATTATGTTTTTGAGGAGGTAATAAATGTTGGCCAAAAGTGTATTTTTAATGAGATGGGTCTGCACAATGAAAGAAACTTCAAATGGACTTGTAACAAAAGCACGGTTAGTAGCTAGAGGCTTTGAAGAGCTGAACATTCAGCAACTACCTAAAGATTCCCCAAAATGTGCTTCTGACTCACTCTCTTAGAGTTCTTCTGTCTGTGATATTCCAAAATAAATGGAAACTCCATTCTTTGGACATAAAATCTGCATTTCTACAAGGGGCTCCATTAGATCATGACATTTACATTCGTCCTCCACCTAAGGTTAATTGTGTGGGGAAGCTGTGGAAGCTTAAAAAATGTGTTTATGGACTTGCAGATGCCTCATGGTATTGGCACAAAAGAGTAAAAAATGCAGTATATAAAACAGAGGGTAGGATGTCTCAAGTAGATACTTGGATGTCATGTGGATGATTTTATTTGGGGAGGTACAACTGAATTTGCGGACAGATTTTTCATCTTAAAAATATTTTTCAGGTTGGCAGAGAAGAGGCTGATCATTTCTACATAGGCATGGACATTTCTACACACAATGAAGCTGTCTTTATACATCAGGAAAGATATGCTAAGAGTCTATCTTCCATTCACATAGATTACACTCAGGCTTTACAACGTGAGTCTATTCTTACTGAATCTGAAGTAGATCTGCTTAGATCTAAGGTTGGTCAACTTCTTTGGATAGCGAGACAGAGTCGACCTGACATCATGTTTGATGTGTGTTACCTAGCTTCATCAATGAAACATGCAACAGTACAAAGCTTGGATGAAGCCAATAAAATTGTGAGAAAATTAAAAACTGACCATGTGTCCCTAAAGTTTCAGTTTTTGGGAAAGCCAGATAACCTGAAGATTGCTCTTTTCAGTGATGCATCACTGGGTCATTTACCAGATGGAGGCACACAAGATAGACACTTCATCATGCTCATGGGACAGGATGGAATGTTTTCGCCACTATGTTGGCAGTCAAATAGAATAAAGAGGGTTGTTCACAGTAGCCTTGCTGTTCTTACTCTGGCTGATGGTATCGATAATGCTATATTCATATCTACACTGTATTCAGGGCTCAGCATGGGTGATGTGGATAGACTGAGATTACCCATAACCTGCGTCACAGACAATCATTCTCTAGTTGATTTAATCAGATCCACAAAAACTGTTACTGAGAAATGATTGCAGCTAGAGATAAGCAATATCAAGGAACTGATTGAAGGTAAAATGATCCAGACTGTTACGTGGTCTCCTACCAAGACACAGCTTGTAATTTCCTTAACTGAAAAGGGGCATCTACTCTGCTGCTCTTAAAAACACTTAATGATGGAGTGTGGCATCCCATTTAAAAAACAAAATTAAAAATTGAGATTGTTGTCATGTTTATTTTTGCAATAGATGTTTAAATGTTATGTGTTAACTTGCTGTTTAACTGCTATAAAGGTTGTTAAGACTGAGCATGTGTGGTGGGTGTGGGGTTTATCGGTCGGCAGTTTGTAAAATGGCAACTGACAATTAAGAAACTCAGTAAAGAAGGTTTATCCCTAAGCAATTTGTTATAAGTTTATTTTATCTTTAACAATGTAATGGCACTTATCAGTGCCTTTTTTTTACCCCACACTCCAGACCTGCCAACTTTAACCCTTCATAACTGCTTTTTGCAGTTATGGCTACAATTTTTTATTTATTAAGAACACTATGCTGTATTTTGGGGGCAATTGGGAGACATTTAGAAAAATAACCAGAAATCTGAGTGCTAATTGCTATTGCAAGCTCGCGGTAGCAATAACACTTGTAATGGCTGGTTATTTATTGTACGCTTGTAAACGGCTGAATTTGTGCTTAATATAGAGCTCCACTTGTAATCTAGCCCTTAGTGTTTAATACCCCTTTAATTTCAAAACTCATGTTCATACTGTCAAAAAATATTTGCATCAAATAAAATGTTAGTCATTTTAGAGGCGCAAATGTAATGTTTTACAATTATTTTTTTTTAAATGAACTTTTCAATTACAATCTTTAAATCAAGACAATTACAACGTATAACTCTCTAAAATGTAGTCATTAAAGTGCCCTAAAACATTTTAAATTATGTGCATATTATAAAAGGGTTAATGGAGGTAACATTGTGTGAAAAAAAAGTGTAAAAAAAAGCATATACGTATTTTAATAAAATTTAGTCAGGTGTCATGTGACTATGCCTCATACCGTGCATATGCACGAGTGCATTCTGCCATTGCTATGGCCTGGAAAGCACCTTCCATTTATGGAAATGCCCAAAGGGGAGCTTGCTGCAAACAAAACTATGCCTGAATTAAAGGGGTTAATGTGTGTTAAAACAGAAAGAAACAGAAGTTTTGGTTGCATTATATCTTTAGAAACTTATGTTAGTTCATACTGTTTTATGTCCTTTTAACCATTAGATAGATTAAAGGGATGCTAAACCCAATTTTTTTTATTCAAATAGAGCATGCAATTTTAAGCACCTTTTTAATTTATTCCTATTATCAATTTTCCTTTGTTCTCTTGCTACCTTTATTTGAAAAAGCATTAATCTTAGCTAGGGAGCTGGCTCATTTTTTTGTTCAGTACCTGAGTTGTGCTTGCTGATTGGTTGCTAAATGTACCTATCAATCAGCAAGCTTACAAGTTGTCTCTTGTTTTTTCTTTTACCTTGATTGAGGGTATTTTCTGTTTTTTGCTTGTTTGTTCTGTAATGTTTTGAAGATGTTTTCGTGATGCTGGTTTTCAAGGTTAACACTGTTCTATGCTGAGAGAGTCACTTGCTTATTGTATTATTTATTACTATAACCTTAATTTCTCAATCTAGTTTATTTGACAGTTTTTTTTAGAAATCTCCATCTAATAAACAATTTCTATGGATACAGAAAATTGGCCTACAGGTATCTTTTTCATTAAGACTGTAGACATTGGCTATTAGTCTTCAACAGACTGTTCATAAGTTTACTTTTTTTAATTTTTTTTAAATATTGGTTCCATAAAGGTGCCATTTTTAAATATCACCAGATTCACAAAATATGTCTTTATTAATTTAGACTGCATGAAAGAAAGAGATTATTCATAGAACCCAAGTTCCTGGTTATGAATTACTGGTGTCTCCTTCAAAGACAGTATATCCTATGTTTTTATTTATTTTCCCTGCCCCCTTCCAAGAGGTCTTATTTTCTGCCTTCCTAAGCAGTACTTCTTTCTCTTCATTAAACTATAAAGTAGATATATTTCCTTCCTAAAAATTACTTGATTTTTAATTTTAATAAAATAATTAAGCACTATTTATTTCCTTATTTTTTAAGAAAGAAAAAAAATATAATTTAATGAATATCACTTTATAATATTTTACTTTTGAGTTTATTAATAATTTATATTATAAATAGGTAGATAAACAATACTTTTTAATATTTCACCTTCATTCTGTTGAGACTGAGGTTAGCCTAGAAGTGATAAGGTGAAACGCACGTTGGTATAAGTGTTGTAAAGGAGATCTCCTGTTAATTTTGGAACCATAGCCTATAGTAACCATGCAAGCATTACCAATAATAAATGGTTTGAATACATTGAAATATGTTGAAGTCTTATTTGTTCTTTTGGATTTTAAATAAAGTATAGACTATTCTTAATTTATTTGTATTTAAATAGACAGGCAACAGTGAGTTGAGATCACTGGTTATAAGAGAGTGGATAATGATTGTAATGTTTATAAAAAAACTATTAATGTAATTCTAAACTCTGTGTCCCCATTGAACAAATATTGATATAGTTTGCTGCAGAAATGTAAAATTACTATTAGCTTTGAAATTTCATGTTTGTAATGTGTTGACTTGCTGCTTTGTCATTTGCATGATAGAAATTATTTTATTTAATATCTCTTCAATGCTAGATAACTAAATGACTGTGATCAACAAACCAGGATTAAAGCATCTGTCTGTTTTAATTTGTATGTATAATCAGAGCCTCATCCACTTCTATTTCCTCACCTCTGATCAAGGAGTAATATTAAATCCTGGACCTGGACTATTGTAGCTTCCAGATGAATGAGTTTTCGAACCAATGCATCATTTGAACACCTGGTTCTATTTCTGCATCATCTCCCTCTGTGCCTGGAACAAACTCAGTATGCCCTGTCAGCAGCTTGCATGCAAATATTATAATAATAATTATATATATATATATATATATATATATATATATATATATATATGTGTGTATGTGTGAGTAAGTATGTGTATAGTTTTTTATATATATATATATATATATATATATATATATATATCTTGATAAAGGAAGGAACTCTTCCGAAAGCTTGTCAACTTATAAATGTATAGTTAGTCCAATAAAAAAGTATCATTGCTCAATGCAATACTCTTGTTATTTTGATATCTAAATCTCTGGACTAACACGGCTACTCCAATCAACGTATATATATATATATATATATATATATATATATATACATGCAGTAAATATATATATATATATATATATATTTGTATATGTGTTTATACATATATATATTTATATATATATATATATATATATATATACATAAACTCATACACAAGCACACATACTGTATATATTTTTATATGTGTCTATATATACATATATACAGTATATATATATATACTCGCACACATACTATATATATATATATGTGTCTATATATACATATATATATACACACACACACATATATATATATATACATATATATATACATACATAAAGTACATATACTCACACACAAGCACACATACTCACGCATTCACACTCTTACAGACAGAAAAGCACACACACTCACACACACATATATAGTTTTAGTAATAATAATAATATTTTAAAGAATACTAGGTACTAATTCAGAATGCTACTGAAAAAGCAAAAACAAGGATCTATTTAAGTGAATGCTCTTCCTGAATATAAATTAATATTACTATTTACCTTCACCACAGACAATCTGCTTGTAAATGTCAACCATATCATTGTAAACTAAATGAAGCATTTATAGAGAAAGTCACAGGGAGGTTAACTGTTACATAAAGGCTTCCCCCCTGTACCTGATACTAGTAATGTATCATTGCTGACCCATCTGATGGATAATTATTTGTTCTGGGAGGCAGTGCAAGAGGACTGCAGATTTGCAAGGTGTATAAGCAGCTTTATATTTCCCTCTGAAGCTGCAAAGCTCTGACCATCCTCTCTTGCTCTCTGTGTGTTGTAGCCAGTCTAACATAGGCACATAGAGTATGGAACACTGAATATTCCTCTCTGTATCTCTTTATCAATATATTCCCTTGCTCTTAATTCCTCCTTTTTTTCTTTTATCATTCCATTGTTTGAGTTCACATAAAGGAAAGATAAATGGAAAGAATTTTGTGGCTGGATCTAATTCTTTAAATATTTTTTATATCCCAGATTTAATACAAGCTGTAAAGTTTATGTCACCTGTGGGACATAATGGTATATTGCTTTTACTGCTTTTTGAATGAAGATGTCTTATTTGGACACCAGTTAAAAGGATTATTGTTTTGCAGCTACATCCTAATTTTGGTGCATTTATAATTAGTATTTTTGTTTTCAACAAACAGTGGAATTTAGTATTGCCAACAAAATGCTTTCAGCCAAGTGTCTTCATATTTTAGCTTACGGATTCTACCTATGGATTTTTCTTTTTTTGACCTTTCTTAGAGGTAAGTCTTTTAATTACTTTTTTATTATTTATATTAATATGAATAGAATATGTCTGTATTGGGGCTGCGGTTTTTTTTAACAGTTTATTCATGTTTTATGTTTTCTGAAGAATATGTGATGCAGCATTATATATTATATTGTAGGTGTTGATCATTTAAGTTTAATTCAATATACACAGTTGTTTTTAAATAGTTTTACTTACTATTGTTCACTTAAATGAGGATTCATTTGCTTAAATGCTGTTGCTTGACAAACTGTACAACTTTATTTGTACTCATGGTATAATGACATTGATTTAAGAAGACAAATGCTTCAAGCGGTAGAAAAGTGTTCTCTGGGGCAAATAGGGAAAGGTATGTTGCCCTATTTTGAGATGAAAATGGGACTTGATAGTGATATATTTGTTTTGCACCTGGTTGTACCAAATGTAGCTAATGATTGCTTCCATTGAAAAACATGTGGTGATTTCTGGACCCAAAACAGAGTTAAAGGGACATGAAACCCTAAATTTTTCTTTCATGATTTATGTAGAACATTCAATTTTAAACAACTTTCCAATTTACTTATATTATTTAATTTGCTTCCTTCTCTTGTTATCCTTTGCTGAAAGGTTTATCTAGGTAAGCTCAGGAGCAGCAAAGAACCGAGGTTCTAGCTGCTGATTGGTGGCTGCATATATATGCCTATTGTCATTGGCTCACCTATGTGTTCAGTTAGAAACCAGTAGTGCATTGCTACTCCTTCAACAAAACATACCAAGAGAATGAAGCAAATTTGATAATAGAACTGAACTGGAAAGTTGTTTAAAATTGAATGTTCTACCTAAATCATGAAAGGAAATGTTTGGGTTTTATGTCCCTTTAAGGAGACATGAAACTTAAATGTTTTTCTTTCATAATTCTGATAGAGAATACAATTTTAACCCCTTAAAGACCATCAACATATCCTGGACGACGCTGTTCTTTCTATAGGGATTGTGCAATTAATAGCGCGGTTTCTATGCGAGACTGTGCTATGTCCGGTTACAAGAAGGGAGTGGGTCCCACGCTATTATAAAAAAGAAAACCATTAATGACCTTCACTGTACATGGTATGTCACGGTTGTTAAGGGTTTAAAAAAAGTTTCCAATTTACTCCTATTATCAAATTTGCTTTATTCTCATGTTATTATTTGTTGAAAAGATACTTGGGTAGGTAGCATGCATTTGTCTGGTGCATTACATGACAGGAAATAGTGCTGCCATCTACTGCTCTTGCTAATGTTTAACATTGTTGCAAAACTGCTGCCATATAATGCTGCAAACACGTGCACTCCCCTGAGTTTACCTTCCGGCTTTTCAACAAAGGATAACAAAAAAAGAAAGAACATTTAATATTAGAAGTATATTGGACAGTTGTTTAAAATTGTATGTTCTATATGAATCATGAAAGAAAAATGTGGGGTTTTGAATCCCTTTAATATGTTACTGTTTCAGCAAAACCAAATCTCTGTATTGTTTGGGCGATAAATCATTTGAATTGAAACCTATTAATGTTCATTATCAGTTATTAGCTTCCTTTTTTGTATATGCTCAGAAACAAAGTAAAAAAAAAAGATAGAAAATAACCAAATGTGTTGGCTTATTTGGGGATTTTGGTGTTGATACACAAATAGATCATTTTGTGCCCATATCCAACCTGTCTTTTGAATTTTTGCCCCTACCTCATCAACTGCTTATGTGTTCCAGGTACCCACTACCTTTTATTGAAATTAATTATTATTTGTTTAGGCTGCTTAATTTTTAATCAGTAGCTTTAAATTGTTACATATATAGGGCCAGAGAACAAGTGGAGCGATAAATATCACTTTTGTAAAAGCGATATTTGCGCTCCACTGAGTAATACCAGTGCACGCTAATGTGCTTTAAATGCTTACTTTAGACCCCTAAAACTGCTTTTTTGCAGTTAATTTATTAAAAAATAAAATTGCTACTATTTTAATTTTTTTAATAACGCATATCCCAATTGATTTTGGGGAAATTTGGGGGATATTTAAAAAATTAACAGAGATCTGATCTCTGGTTAATTTTATAAGCGCTAATTGTAATGGCTGGTTATTTATCGTGCGACCCACAGATGAGCAAATTTGCCCCTTTGCGGGTGCGCGATAAATTAGCGATCCACTTGTAATCTAGCACTTTTTGGGATACTCTTTTGAAATTCATGGGATACCTATGATTTATTTCTGTATGTGTCTTTGTCACCCCCAGACTTGATTCTTCAATAATGTGATATAATAACATAAAAATAAAAATAGTGTGAAGTAAGACATATGTAAAGACAATATTATGCAATGTATGTCATTAAAACTTTTTAAAATTATGAATGTTCATACATATGTATTAATACTTTAACATTTATTTCTTGTTACAGTAAATGCAAGAAGGTTTGGTAATTTCTCTACACCTTTAGCAATGATATCAAGTCTATGTTAAACTATGGTTTGTAGCTCTTGCCTCTGGCCATGGGCAACAGGGAATGGATCACATTAACCCTAATATTTTTCTCTTTTATGCTAATTTAAGTCCAGTTCTAATGTCAACATCATATTTAAAAAGATGTGCAGCTCATTTGTACAGTTTGCAACCTCTCTCCTGCTTCGCATGTTGAATTAATTGTACTCAAGGCATTTTATTTTTTTTCCCCCAGTCTGGAAAAATATCTGTGGAAGCCTATGCCTCTGGCATCACTGTAAATCTATTAATTACAATACTTAACCAAATGGAAATGATTGAAAATCTGATTTTATGGTTCAAACGATTAAATAGTTTATATTGTAAATATTTCATCATCATCTTTAAAACAATTTAAAAAAAAATTTTGCAGTTAAAAAAATGTTTTTGTTGCAATTAGATTTTTTTTCTCAGCTGTACTAATTTTGTCCTAAGCTTTGTTTAAACTACATTACATAAAATACATTTATTACAATGATTAGATATCAATAACTGTGTCCTTGTTTTTTTTTTTTTTAGAGCAATCAGGATAACTTTATAATACAAAAAATATTTGTCATTTTTTACTGTTATATTTTTTTTTTGCTATTTTAGTTTAATTTGTTACTGAAAATTATATTTTTTCCAACCCACACCCCCCCTCCCCCAGTGGGACTCATTATACGAGCTCTATCATGGTGGTCTTTAAAACAAAGCAATGCCTGAAAGAGTGCAGATTACTTTATTATTGTGAATTGTGCATGGCCAATTCTATTAATATTTGCTGACCACATCTTCACGTCTTCATGGACTGCAGTGCGCATGCAAAAATTATTTCTCAGACCAGCGCATGCAGTATAGAGCATTCACAGCAGCTAATTATATGAAAATAAGAATAGAATGATTGGATGCATAATTTCATGTAGAACAGCCCTTTTTCTTGTGCTGTCTCCTGTGACAGCACTTTAAAAGCATACTAAACCCAAACGTTTTCTTTAATGATTAAGAGTATGTAATTTTTTTTTTAATTCTTTATTTATAATCCAACAGTGTAAATATGACAGAAAAATAACATTAGCTTTTCCATCACACCACATAGGGTGTCATAACAAAAAGGAAAAACAAAACAAAACAATTCTTACAGAATGTATATTCCTATCCATGTACAGGCGTAGTAAAGATTAATACAAGGCCAACAAATCCTTTTTTGACCGTAAAAAAGAAGATAGAAAAGACCAAAGTAAAGGATCAGCAAAAAACTAATATCTGTTAATTGTACAATATGCCCTGTTGGTTATTTTTTATTCCCCCCCCCCCCCCCCCCAAAAAAAAAAATATAAAAAAAAAAAAAAAAAAAAGGGAAGGACCAAAAAAACACACAAAGAGAAAAAAAAAAAAGAAAAGAAAAGAAAAAACCCCAACCCCCCTCCCCCTCCATTCCCCTACCAGTTCCCTAGTAAGACTGTTTCTGAATTTTGAAATGGGAAAATTATATGATTTATTTCAGTAGTGGGAAATATCTTTAAGAATATTGCCCATTTATTAAAGAATTTTCTAATATCCTATTCATTTTCTATATTTGTGTCCCTTTGCTCAAGTATACACTGCTTCTTCATGCAGTTCTTGACTTCGACAATACTTGGAAGTGCTTGACTTTTCCATTTTTTGCAGATTAGGTATCTGGTTGCGAGAATAGAAGATATTACTACTTTTTCGCTGTTTTGCTTAGCAGATACCTTATTTAGACAGAAAACTATCTGAAAAAGTGATAGGGCCAGAGGAGCTATCATTAGTAAATTTTTTAACCAGTATTCTAATTTGAACCAAAAGTTTCTTATTTTTGGACATGACCAGAACATATGTATTAGATCCGCTGCAGGATATGAACACTTAGGACATTTATTAAATCCAGGGTTACCACATCTGAGGCCTCTCCCGGGAGTAAAGTATGCTCTGTGGAGAAGCTTGACCTGTGATTCACGCCAAGTGGCAGAGAGTGTAGTCTGGGCAATTTTATTAATTGATGTTTGGAGCAGTTTTGGTTCAATATCACTTTGAGGAATTAAAGTGTTCCAATCTGCTGCCAATTTAGTTAGGATTTGAAGACCCTTACTAGTACCTAAAAAGTGATAGCACGGAGCGATTGACATATGCCCATTCCTGGCTAGTGCAAGCCAGTTCCCCAGTTTTCCTAGTCCCCAACTCCAGCCCCTTTCTTCAGTAATTTCCAAAACAAAATGTCTTGCCTGTAGGTAGGCAAAGAAATCTTTGTTGGGTAAATTAAATTCCGTTTTTAATTCCTGAAACGTTTTAATGCATCCCCTATCCTTATCTATTATTTGACAAGCCTTGCTCAACCCAGAGTTGTGCCAGCTTCTGAAAACAGCAGAGTTTAAGCCTGGTTGGAATTTCGGATTTCCTATTAAAGGTAAGTAAGAAGAGGCCTGAACACTGATTGAAAGGAGGTTGGCAATTTTATACCAAGCCTTAAGTGGGTTATAAATTGTTTTCAGCTTCTTAATTTCTGACGGTATTTCCTTTGGTATAGAATGTATTAATGCTGATGGAAGATACGGAGTACATACATTAGTTTCAAGCTCATTATTCAAAACATAGTTATTAAGTAAAATCCAATCCGTTGCTATCCGGGCAAGGAAACAGAGATTGTAAAGCCTTAAGTCTGGCAATGCAAGTCCACCGTATTCCTTTGGTACTGAGAGTTTAGCAAGAGAAATCTTTGATCTTTTCTCCTGCCAAAGAAACTGTATAAGTGAGCTATTAAGTGAGCGAATATCTTTTTCTAACAAGATTATCGGGGTGTTTTGAAGGATATAAAGCAACTTCGGGAGAAGAACCATTTTAAATAAAGCAACTCGGCCAGAAATTGATATAGGTAAATTTTGCCATAACTTAAGTTTTCCTCTGATATACTTCATTACCGGTGGAATATTAAAATTATATAGATCTGAAAACCTAACCGGGACACAAATCCCAAGATACTTAAAAAAAATCAGTGACCTCCCGAAAAGGAATATTTAAAGAAGAGGTAGTATTCTTCCTAAGCCAAAATATCTCTGATTTTGTCATATTCACTTTGTATCCAGAGAAGGATCCAAAATGGTCCATTATCTGAATCAGCTTGGGAATATTCACCTTGGTATTAGCCAAGTATAGAAGTAGATCATCCGCGTATAATCCAATTTTTATCTCATGGTTATGTATTTTTATACCATCTAGAGATTGCCTAATCCAGATTGCCAGAGGTTCAATGGTAATATCAAAGAGAAGTGGAGAGAGGGGGCACCCCTGTCGCAAACCCCTACCTAATAATATAGCAGGGGAGAGATTGTTATTCACTATCAGTCTGGTAGAAGGTTGACTATATAAATTCTCTACAAATTTAGAAAAGTTGCCTCCAATGCCAAATTGCATTAATAAAGTTATTATATGTTCATGAAAGATAGAATCAAAAGCCTTTTCGGCATCAATAGATAGGATAGCAAGGTCAGGGGTGCCCCCACCTCCATCATCTGAGCCCGACAAATTCCCGAAGTATTCTGTTACGACTAAAACCTCTCTGATTTTGCAGAGGAATTGCGTTTGTTCAGAAATCCTGCTTGATCAGGATGGATGACTTTTCCAAGTGCCCCCTGTAACTTAGATGCTAATATTGTAGTTAGGATTTTGTAATCGGAGTTCAGAAGAGCTATTGGCCTATAAGACTCCTTACAGTTAGGGTCTTTGCCACTTTTAAGTATTAGAGTCGTAAAAGATGAAGAAAAAGAGGGTGGGACAGGGTTGGCGTTTATGTAAAAATTATTGAAAAGAGTACATAGGTAGGGGGCGCTTTCCGTAGATAATATTTTATAAAACTCACTGGGAAGTCCATCAGGGCAAGCTGCTTTATTTGGAGATAATTTAGAAATTACTTTCTCAATTTCTTCTATAGTAATAGGAGAGTTTAAAGTATCAGACATTTCTGATGATATTATAGGATGAATAATTTTGCTCCAGAACTCGATAGAGTTCTTTGTTTCATATATTTTGGGTGCATAAAGCTCTTGGAAATACTCAAAGAATGTCCGCGAGATATCTTCAGGTTTTAACAGTTGTTTCCCTTTATGTTGAAGATGTTCTATACCTGGTTGCTTCTTCTCATTTTTTACTAATTTAGCCAGCATTCTGCCAGTTTTATTACCGTACCTATACATTTTAGCCTGGATTCGCAGTTCCTTTTGAGACTCTTGTTGCAGTACAAATGTATCTCTTTCATTTTTAGCGCGGACATACTTTGCCCAATTCGAAGGGGTTTTATCCGTAAGAAATTGATTATACGAGTTAATCAAAAATGTACCTACTTCTTTTTCTCTTTGTCTCATCTTCTTAAGAAGTGTACCCCTATATGCTATTATTTCTCCTCTCATCACAGCTTTTGCAGTTTCCCAAAATATTACAGGACGGTCTATGTATTCATTATTAAAATGAACATACTCTTCAAATTTATTTTTGAGCCATCTTTTAAACTTAAAATCAGATGCCAGAAAATAAGGAAATAAGAAACGTGATGGGGTAGATTGTAAATGTGTATTATAGAGCTCAAGAGAAATGGGGGCATGATCTGATAGTAAGATCTGTGCTATTTCGGATTTGACCTGAGATATGGATATATGTTCGTCAATCAGAAACAGGTCAATCCGTGAGAGGGTTTTGTGGGCTTTAGAAAGGCAAGTATAGTTCTGGACAACAGGGTTCTGGGTTCTCCAGATGTCTCGCAGTACTAAGTTCTGCTTGATTTTTTTAAACATCTTGAATTCCAAATTATCTTTTTTTTGTTTCAGCCGTTTAGTATTATGCCTCAGCCTGTCTAATGGGCATTGTGGTGCCATATTAAAATCACCGCCAATAATTAGGTGCCCAGTAGTATATACGAGAAGTTTGGACTGAAGGGTATCCCAGAACTCAGGGTCGAATATGTTAGGACCATACACATTGCAAAGTGTATAGACCTTATGAGCAATTTTAGCCTTTAACAGAACATATCTCCCCCCAGGATCGGCCTCAGAGTGGATAATCTCCAGATTAATTTTTTTCCCTATTAATATAGCTACACCTCTTTTTCTCCTTACACTAGGCGCAAAGTGAATTTCTTTTACCCAGAAAGTTTTTAATTTTAAAGATTCTTCTATGCTTAGATGTGTTTCCTGCATAAAACCTATATCTGTTTGTGCCTTCTGTAGCTGAGCAAGAATAGCTTTTCTCTTAATAGGTGTTGATATACCTCCCACATTCCAAGAAACTATTTTACATTTATCTACCATAGTTACCTTTTATGTGACAGGATGGGGAGGAGGAGGGGGGAGAGAGAGAAAAAAAACAAACAAAAAAACAAAAAACAAAAACAAAACAAAAAAACAAACAAACAAACAAACACATCAACCCGCACCCCGTGTCTTGCTTCTGCCGAGACTCACGGGGTATTCCCAAAGTCAAGACCTGCATTTCATTTAATCAATTAATTAATATAGTTCGGCTAGACTATTACTAAGAAGGTAGATCAAGTGATTTAAAAAGATTTTCAGCTTTCTGAGCTTCCTCAAACCAGTGTGTGGCCTCATCCACTATGACTTTAAGTTTGGAGGGGTAAATTATAGTGGCTCGATAGCCATGCTGTATGAATTTAGAACATATAGGGGCCAGTTCTCTTCTTTTTGACGCTGCGTCAGCCGAAAAGTCTTGGAAGATAAGAATTGAGACCCCTCCAATACTAATTGGCTGATGTTTGCGATAGTGTTGAAGTAAAACAGTCTTATCTTGATAATTTAATAACTTTGCAATTACAGGTCTTGGTCTATTTCCGCATTTATTGTCTGTACGGGGTGGGCCAAGCCTATGTGCTCTTTCAACAAGAATAGGTTGATAATCAGATGAGATCTTAAGGATTTTAGGTAATGTTTTTGATATGAAAGAGGAGAGATTTTCGTATTGTTGCTCCTCTGGGAGACCTATAATTCTAATATTATTTCTCCTAGAACGGTTTTCTAGGTCTTCTAGTTTGCTATAGATTTTTTTGATATTAGTATCTAGGCCTTCTAGTTTAGAGTTGTGTGAGATTGTCAAGTCTTCCAAATCTGACACCCTTTGTTCGACTTCTTGTAGTCTATTAGAGAACTGTCGCACTTCCTGAGTTAATCCAAGGATGTCCTGCTTGATTTCGGTTCTAAGGGCGTCAAATTTGGGAGAGAGAGCATCTGAGATGCTGACAACTAGACTTTGAATATTAATTGCTTCCTGTGCTATAGGTGTATTTAGTAAGGTTGTTTGACTGTCAGTAGTATTCTCTAAAGTGCTTTTGGTTTTTCGATCCTTATGTTGAGCCGCCATGGCGGGAGAGGGAGTCTTGGACAAATTATGAAGAAATTTGTCCATGTGCTGGGAATGAAAAGTGACTTGTGAGGGGGTTCAAGCAAAATACCTGTGCAGGGAGTGAAAGAAAAAGTGAATTGTGAGAGAATCAGACCCCACAAGGGGGATAATCAAGGCAAAAAAAAAGAAAAAGGGTGAGGATGTGCAAGGTGTAGATTGTGTAATAATGAGGAGAAATAAAAAAAAAAAAAAAGAGGGGGGGGGTGAAGAGGGGGGGGGGGGAGGTGCAGTAGGAAAAGGTGATTTAATTAATTATGTGGTCTATCCCTCCAGGGAGGCAAGAACAAGGGATATATTGTTGTTAGTTTTTTGGATTAATAAAAAAAAAGTAGTAAAGCACTAGAGAGAAAAAATATGAAGGCAGTTAAATATTTTTTGTACTTAGCAAAGGATATATCTCATTGCCTTCTATAGTCTTCCTTTCTCTCCTCTCTCAGACATTAGTCCCTTATATATTAAGATATAATAGGATATATATAAGTATATATATATTATTAGGCCAAGGGAGGAACAGGCCAACACCCCTTTCTACTTTCAGTTTAAATATGTAAGATAAACATAGTTCATCAATGTATATTCAACAATATATATATAAAAAAACAAAAAAACAAAACTGTTGCTTATCTCAGAAATCTATAAAGTAGAAAGCATTTAAATCAGATACAGACAGGATTTTTATAATTATACATTCTTATTAGGATTTTAAACCATTGTATTGTATCAAAAAGAGATATCTTTTCTCTGTTTCACAACCCTCTCTAAGGCCCTACAGATGGTTTACAGATACAGAAGGAAAAAAGAAAAGGCTAGGTAAAGGGCAGCTTTTTATACCTTAAAAAACAAGGTTGCAGAAAGAAAAGGGGAAAAAACAACTTTGCAGAAGCAGTTATAAAGTTAGATAAGGTTTTCTAGCCCACAAACTTTTTTCTTAATTTCAAAAAATACCTTAAATTATAAAGTTCGTTTAATCCCTCTAGCTGCCTAAGGCTTGTTTATATGGCCTGTCAGTACACACAAAAAAAATAATTGTTATGCCTTTTTATACATTCCAAGCCATTAGACACAATGTATCAGCCAGTTCCTTGACAGTTAACAAGATGCTTTTTCCTCACTTATTTCCTTTATATATCCCCTTGGTTAAATCCTTGGAGATTTTTTTTTCTTTTCTTTTTTTAATCCCATGCGTCCTAAAATTAGGTAGGGCTTTTTAGACAACAAACTTTAATTGATTTCAAAGGGTGGTTTTGATTATACAGTTTGTTTTAGTCCCTCTAAATGGTAAGATTTTCTAGGTAGCTGCTAGAGGCTTGTTTGTGTGGCCTGTCAATTCAGAGGTATTATAATGTGCCTTTTTATACGTCCCAAGCCATCAGAAACAATGTATCAGCCAGTTCCTTGTTAGTAATATTCCCTCACTTGTTTCTTTTATATGTCCTCTGGCTTGCACAGTTGGAGATTTTTAACCCCGTGTGTCCTGGTTCTGGGTTCCTTAAGCTTTATTTTCTTTCCCCTCTTTCTCCTTTTCTCACCGCTCACCTCCTCTCTTCCCCCTTCTCCTTCCTTTATATGATTTTCCCCTTTCGATCCTTTATCTTTATGCTCCAGGAGCAATTTAGCCTTAGTGTTCCCTTTTCATACACCCCCAACAAGCTTCCGCCCGAAAAGATGAACCAAAGTTCAGAAGACTCACCTCAGTCGCCTGCCCGCCGTGAGTAAGGCTTTGAAGAGATGTCCTTGCGGGACCGCAGGCTGATCCTAGCCCAAAGGAGGAAGAGTCTCCTGCCGCACACTCCCGTGGTCAGCGGCGTCGAAAGCAACTTCAGTTCCCCTTGTCTCCTCTCACGCAGCACCGGTGGGAGAGGAGAGAGTGGGGATGTCGTCAGAAGGCCCTGCGCAATAGGACGCAGCTCAGTGCGTGTCCCTCCGCCAGACCCGGTACCTCCTCTCACGCAGCACCGGTGGGAGAGGAGGCGGGGTAGATGCTGTGGAGTACAGTGGACCCAGGCACAGCAGAGCCGCCGGTGACTCTCTGGTAAGTCTTCAGCCTGTCTACTGCAGACTCAAATGGCAGGCATATAGGCGGCAGAGGGGTAAAAGAGAAGATCTTCAGCCGAAGCCGGAGGGTGTAAGTTACCTTGCTGAGGTAAAGGGGAGAACGGAGTATTTCATAGGCAGCTTGGTTCCGCTTGTGTCTCTGCCCATATGTTTATGTAGGAGCTTGTTAATAGCGGTGAGGCCAGCAACATTTGTATAATAATAGAAATTGAGGTCTCTTTGAGCTGTCCTTGCTCATTGATACAGTGGTTTGGATTTCCACTGTTTGGGTCCCAGAGGTGATCGACAAAACTATCCAGATAGCTACCCTAAGAGTTAGGGAGGCGCGAAAATCCCACCGCCAGCAGCCAAGAGTATGTAATTTTAAGCAACTTTTTAACCTTTTAATGCCGGTATGCCGTTGTATTCCGTCACAAAGGCACTGGGCCTTAAAGCCGTTATGACGGAATACAACGTCATTGCAAACGGCTGTCCTGAAGCCTACTAGGCTTGCAGGATTTGATCGCGGTCTGGAGGGCGTTCCTAGCGTCTTAGGGACGCCCCCCAGACCCGATCCCATAATTGAAATCTCACGATCTTTTGCACGATTGCGTGATTTCAATTTGTCTACATCAGAACAGCATTCCGATGTAGACAAATTGAAATCACGCGATTGTGCAAAGATCGCAAGATTTCAATTGATCTGGTCCTGAAAGGGTTAATTGTCTCCTATTATCAATTTTTTCTTTGTTTTCTTGCTAGCTTTATTTAAAAAGCAGAACTGTAAAGCTTAGGAGTGGGCCCATTATTGGTTCAGAACCTGGGGTACGCTTGCTTATTGGTGGCGCTATCCAAATAAATATTTGTCAGCTGTCTTATAATATCATTATATATATTTACCTAATATAATCTCTTTGAACAGTGAATTGTATAAGTATAATTTTGTTAAATAATGTAAGTTATAAGAAAAGGATACATATGCCTACAAATATTAGTAATTATGCATTAGGTACTGTTGAGACATACAGTATATTGTATCCGTCACTTTAAGGAATTTTTGTAACCTTTAAATAGAGGGGTGTGCCATTCTGAGGCTTGTCTATGATTATGATTGATTAACAAAACACAACATCCACTGAGGTCTGACAGCCAGATGCTTTTTGATGTGTCTGTTATGTACTTTTAACGTATCTTAATAAATGGTTATTTTATTTGCCCATTTAGATGAAATTTTCTTTTCTGTTGTTTAGGGTTAAATATGTGGCAATATCAGGCTTGTGCAGTCTGCACTTTCAATTCTTAGAATTAGAAAACTCCCGATTTTCAAACTTAAAGGGACACTGAACCCAAATTTTTTATTTCGTGATTCAGATAGAGCATGAAATTTTAAGCAACTTACTAATTTGTTCCTATTATCAAATTTTCTTTATTAGGTGGCCAAGCACTATAGTGCTGGACACCTATTGTTTTTGCTCAGATTATTATTATTATTATTATTTTTATTATTATTATTATTATTATTATTATTATTATTATTATTATTATTTTTCCGCCGTTTTTTTCAAATGCTTATAATAACAACAGCATAACTCAAAAACTCATGAAACTTGGCACAGTGCTAGAGATCTATGCTGTGCATAATCCTATGCAATATAAATCTCATAGGTCATGTGATCTAGCAGCCATATTGTTTTTTGCGACAAATTTGGACAAACGCTTGAAAATCTTCTTCTCCGGAACCGCTTATGTTACAGTTGTGAAACTTGCTGTGTGTACTGCTGTACTGACCTAGAATAAAGTTTGTTCAAGAGAAGTGATTTGGTCACATGATCTAGCTGCCATTTTGAAATGTGCGAAAATCTTTAAACATCTTCTTTTCTGAAACCGTTAAGTGCAATAAAGCGCAATTTTGCTCATGTATTCTTTGCGAGGTCATCTACCAAGATTGTTAAAACTGCGAATTTTACATAATCAACATGGCTGCTATGAGCAATTCGCCTTTTTATCGTTGTTTAATTTGTGTAAATTTGCACTTTATGCATTATATTTACACTATCTAACTATATTACAGTGTAGCAGACACATGATTACACACAGTTATGACCCCTAAAGGCAATATTGCAGTTAAAATTCGCACTGCGCAGTCGCCTTCGTGAAATAAAACATTTGCAAATTCTCATGAAATTTCTGCAAATTGTAGAGGTCTATAGTGAGCATTAGTATGTGCAATTTGAAAGCCATACATAGCATAGCTTGGCGGCCATTTTGTTTCGAATGCGATGTTTTTAAAAACTACAAAAATCTTCTTCTCCGAAACCGCTTATGGCACAGAGTTAAAATTTTGTTTATAGAGTTATCTTATGACTAACATTCAGATTTGTTCAAGAGAAGTTGATACGTCATGTTGTTTGGCAGCCATTTTGAATTGTTCAAAAACGCTTAACGATATTTTTAAATTAATAATAAAACAAAAACCGTTTTACCAAAATGCTTTATTTTTGCCATGCTTATTGAAATCTATGGTGTCAACTATTGTGCATAATATGGAGACTGTATATCATATATTCTGGCAGCCATTTTGTTTTTTGCGAAAATTTTGAAAATCTATTTTCTCTGCAACCACTTATGTTAGAACTGTGAAAATTTATGTATAACCTTATATTGTGACATACAGTTACATCTGTTCATGTTGAAAGTATTGGTCACATGGTATGGCCGCCATCTTGAATAACGCAAAAACTTCGAAAATGTGTTTTCTTTGCAACCGCTTATGTTAAAGCTTTGAAATTTGCTGTATAACCATATAATGTGACCTAGAGTTACATCTGTTCATGCTGAAAGTATTGGTCATATAGTGTGGCAGCCATCTTTAAAAACGCAATAATTTCAAAAATGTGTTTTCTTTCCAACTGTTTATCTTAGAACTGCAAAAACTTGCTTTATAGCTATATATTGTGACTTAGGTTCTTGTATGCCATTGCATAGGCAATGCGCTTGGCCACCTCTATTGCTGCTTGCAGCTATATTATTATTTGTTATTGCTTGTATTATTAAAATTATTTTTCCGCCGTTTTTTTTAAATGCTTATAATAACCACAGCATAACTCAAAAACTCATGAAACTTGGCACAGTGCTAGAGATCTATGCTGTGCATAATCCTATGCAACATAAATCTCATAGGTCATGTGATCAAGCAGCTTTATTCCTTTTTGCGTCAAATTTTGACAAACGCTTAAAAATCTTCTTCTCCGGAACCGCTTATGTTACAGTTGTGAAACTTGCTGTGTGTATTGCTGTACTGACCTAGAATAAAGTTTGTTCAAGAGAAGTGATTTAGTCACATGATCTAGCTGCCATTTTGAAATGTGCGAAAATATTTAAACATCTTCTTCTCTAAAACCGCTAAGTGCAATGAAGCGCAATTTTGCACATGTGCTCTTTGCAAGTTCATCTACGAAGATTGTTCAAACTGCGGATTTTCCATAATCAACATGGCCGCTATGAGCCATTCGCCTTTTTATCGCTGTTAAATTGCGTAAATTTGCACTTTATGCTTTATGTTTACACTATTTAACTATATTACAGTGTATAGACACATGATTACACATAGTCATGACCCCTAAAGGCAATATTGCAGTCAAAATTCGCACTGCGCAGTCGCCTTCGTGAAATAAAACATTTGCAAATTTTCATGAAACTTCTGCAAATTGTAGAGGTCTATAGTGAGCATTAGTATGTGCAATTTAAAAGTCATACATTGCATCGCTTGGCAGCCATTTTGTTTCGTATGCGCTGTTTTTAAAAACTACAAAAATCTTCTTCTCCGAAACCGCTTATGGCACAGACTTGAAATTTTGTTTATAGAGTTATATTATGACTAACATTCAGATTTGTTCAAGAGAAGTTGATAGGTTATGTGGTTTGGCAGCCATTTTGAATTGTTCAAAAACGCTTAACGATATTTTTTAACCAATAATAAAACAAAAACGGTTTTACAAAAATGCTTTATTTTTGCCATGTTTATTGACATCTATGGTGACAACTATTGTGCGTAATATGAAGGCTGTATATCACATGATCTGTCAGCCATTTTGTTTTACGCGAAAATTTCAAAGAATTATTTTCTCTGCAACCGCTTGTGTTAGAACTGTGAAACTTGCTATATAACCTTATATTGTGACCTAGAGTAACAGTTGTTCATGTTGAAGGAATTGGTCACACACTGTGGCAGCCATATTGGTTTACGTGAAAATTTCAAATATGTATTTTCTTTGCAACCGCTTATGTTAAAGCTGTAAAATTTGCTGTATAACCATATATTGTGACCTAGAGTTACATCTATTCGTGTTGAAAGTATTAGTCATATGCTATAGCAGCCATCTTGAAAAACGCAAAATTTCGAAAATGTATTTTTTTTACCAACTGCATGTGTTAGAACTGTAAAAACTTACGTTAAAGCTTTATATTGTGACTTAGCTGCTTGTATGCCATTGCAAAGGCAATGCGCTTGGCCACCTCTATTGCTGCTTGCAGCTATATTATTATTTGTTATTGCTTGTATCATTATAATTATTTTTCCGCCGTTTTTTTCAAGTGCTTATAAAAACAACAGCATAGCTCAAAAACTCATGAAACTTGGCACAATGCTAGAAATCTATGCTGTGCATAATCCTGTGCAACATAAATCTTATAGGTCATGTGATCTAGCAGCCATATTGCTTTTTGCGACAAATTTCGACAACCGCTTGAAAATCTTCTTCTCCAGAACCGCTTATGTTACAGCTGTGAAACTTGCTGTGTTTACTGCTGTACTGACCTAGAATAAAGTTTGTACAAGAGAAGTGATTTAGTCACATGATCTAGCTGCCATTTTGAAATGTTCGAAAATCTTTAAACATCTTCTTCTCTGCAACCGCTAAGTGCAATGAAGCACAATTTTGCACATCTGCTCCTTGCAAGGTCCTCTAACAAGTTTGTTCAAACTGTGAATTTTCCATAATCAACATGGCTGCTATGAGCCATTCGCCTTTTTATCGCTGTTTAATTGCGTAAATTGGCACCTTATGCATTATGTTTACACTATTTAACTATATTACAGTGTAGCAGACACATGAGTACACATAGTCACAATCCATAAAGGCAATATTGCAGTTAAAATTCGCACTGCGCAGTCGCCTTCGTGAAATAAAACATTTGCAAATTTTCATAAAACTTTTGCAAATTGTAGAGGTCTATAGTGAGCATTAGTGTGTACAATTTGAAAGCCATACAATGCATAGCTTGGCGGCCATTTTGTTTCGCATGCGCTGTTTTTAAAAACTATAAAGATCTTCTTCTCCGAAACCGCTTAAGGCACACAGTTGAAATTTTGTTTACAGAGTTATCTTATGACTAACATTCAGATTTGTTCAAGAGAAGTTGATAGGTCATGTGGTTTGGCAGCCATTTTGAATTGTTTAAAAACGCTTAACAATATTTTAAAATTTAATAATAAAACAAAAAACGCTTTACAAAAATGCTTTATTTTTGCCATGTTAATTGACATCTATGGTGACAATTATTGTGCATAATATGGAGGCTGTATATCATATGATCTGGCAGCCATTTTGTTTTATGCAAATATTTCGAAAATCTATTTTCTCTGCAACTACTTACGTTAGAACTGTGAAACTTGCTATATAACCTTATATTGTGACCTAGAGTCACAGTTGTTCATGTTAAAGGAATTGGTCACAAGCTGTGGCAGCCATATTGGTTTACGCGAAAATTTCGAAAATGTGTTTTCTTTCCAACCGCTTATGTTAAAGCTGTGAAATTTGCTGTATAAACATATATTGCCACCTAGAGTTACATCTGATCGTGATGAAAGTATTGGTCATATGGTGGGGCGGCCATCTTGAAAAACGCAAAAATTTCGAAAATGTGTTTTCTTTCCAACTGTTAATGTTAGAATTGTAAAAACTTCTATAAAGCTTTATACTGTGACTTAGCTGCTTGTATGCCATTGCAATGTTGAATTGCATGGCCACCTCTATCGCTGCTTGCAGCTATATTATTATTTGTTATTGCTTGTATCATTATAATTATTTTTCCGCCGTTTTTTTCAGGTGCTTATAAAAACAACAGCATAGCTCAAAAACTCATGAAACTTGGCACAGTTTACACTATTTAACTATATTACAGTATAGTAGGCACATGAGTACACATAGTCACAATCCTTAAAGGCAATATTGCAGTTAAAATTCGCACTGCGCAGTCGCCTTCGTGAAATAAAACATTTGCAAATTTTCATAAAACTTCTGCAAATTGTTGAGGTCTATAGTGATCATCAGTGTGTACAATTTGAAAGCCATACAATGCATAGCTTGGCGGCCATTTTGTTTCGCATGCGCTGTTTTTAAAAAACTATAAAGATCTTCTTCTCCGAAACCGCTTAAGGCACACAGTTGAAATTTTGTTTACAGAGTTATCTTATGACTAACATTCAGATTTGTTCAAGAGAAGTTGATAGGTCATGTGGTTTGGCAGCCATTTTGAATTGTTGAAAAACGCTTAACGATATTTTAAAATTAATAATAAAACAAAAACCACTTTACAAAAATGCTTTATTTTTGCCATGTTACTTGACATCTATAGTGACAATTATTGTGCATAATATGGAGACTGTATATCATATGAGCTGGCAGCCATTTTGTTTTATGCGAATATTTCGAAAATCTATTTTCTCTGCAACTGCTTACGTTAGAACTGTGAAACTTGCTATAGAACCTTATATTGTGACTTAGAGTCACAGTTGTTCATGTTGAAGGAATTTGTCACAAGCTCTGCCAGCCATATTGGTTTACTCGAAAATTTCGAAAATGTGTTTTCTTTCCAACCGCTTATGTTAAAGCTGTGAAATTTGCTGTATAACCATATATTGTCACCTAGAGTTACATCTGATCGTGATGAAAGTATTGGTCATTTGGTGGGGCAGCCATCTTGAAAAACGCAAAAATTTCAAAAATGTGTTTTCTTTCCAACTGTTAATGTTAGAATTGTAAAAACTTCTATAAAGCTTTACATTGTGACTTAGGTGCTTGTATGCCATTGCAATGTCGATGCGCATGGCCACCTCTATTGCTGCTTGCAGCTATATTTCTCTTGGTATCTGTATTTGAAATGCAAAAATGTAAGTTTAGATGCCAGCCCATTTTTGGTGAACAACCTGGGTTGTCCTTGCTGATTGGTGGATAAATTCATCCACCAATAAAAAAATGCTGTCCAGAGAACTGAACCAAAAAATAGCTTAGATGCCTTCTTTTTAAAATAAAGATAGCAAGAGAATGGAGAAAAATTGATAATAGGAGTAAATTAGAAAGTTGCTTAAAATTACATGCTCTATCAGAATCATGAAAGAAAAAATTTGGGTTCAGTGTCCCTTTCAGTTGCAAGGAAAAGGGGACAAAATAAATAATGAAAATATATTGCAAAGTTGTTTTTCTATGCATAATGGAATATTCTATATTACAATATCAGCATTTTTTTTTTTACATTCCTTCAATGTTTATTTATGTAAGGGCATTATTTAAAATATATATAATATGTAAAATATTGCTAAACTGGATTCATTTGCTATCTATAGGGATTTGCACCATAAACCAAATACGTTAAAAAGAATCAACATTGTTATTTTGAAATACAATGATTTAACAAGAACAATTTTACTAGTCTATGTCTAGTCTTTACTATGTCTACAAGCAAGGATTATAAAACAAACACAAGCAAATTCATTTCTCTTATATACATAAAAATAATCTTATTTAAAAACTTGCATATTTTTAAAATATATTTTTTATGGGCAAAATAGGACAATTTTACATTTGCATATCAGAAAATAAAAAAAAATGTATCTTTTTTTTTGGTCAAATTTGAAGCAAAGTTTCATTCAATACAGGGTTTGAAATTTAAAGTGGTCCACTAGTCCCAGACGACTAAGAAATTGTGGCGGACTAGTAAATATTTCCCTCTGGGCTAGTAGTTTTTAACCCCTGACTAGTAAACAATAGTGATATTTTTACACAACTGCATGTGTGTGTGTGTGTATATATATATATATATATATATATATATATATATATATATATATATATATATATATATACATATACTGTGTATGTATTTAATTTTTAGATAACTCAAAAGATAGTGAACATAATTATTTTACATTCCCAGGCTTATAGTGGATGCCAGAGTAAATCAACCGCCAAATGTTTCCTTTCATGAGTCAGATAGATCAGGGTTCTTCAAACCATGGGTCGGGACCCATTACTGGGTCGCAACACCATGTTTACTGGGTCGCGGCTTGTGTGTGTTGTATGAGAGTCTGTGGTGTGTGTGTGTGTTGTATGGTAGTGTGTGTTGTATGAGAGTATGTGTGGTGTATGGTAGTGTGTGTTGTATGAGAGTCTGTGTGGTGTGTGTGTGTAGTGTGAGAATGTGTGTGGTGTTTGTTGTGTGTATGTGTTGTGTGTTGTATGAGAGTGTGTGTGGTGTGTCTGTTGCATGAGAGT
This sequence comes from Bombina bombina, assembly GCF_027579735.1. Lineage (NCBI taxonomy): Eukaryota > Metazoa > Chordata > Amphibia > Anura > Bombinatoridae > Bombina > Bombina bombina. The sequence continues at coordinate 905,666,342 of NC_069500.1, forward strand.
GTGTGTGTTTCTGTTGTATGAGAGTGTATGGTGTGTGTGTTGTATGAGAGTGTGTGGTGTGTTTCTGTTGTATGAGAGTGTATGGTGTGTCTGTTGTATGAGAGTTTGTGTGGTGTGTGTTGTATAAGAGTTTGTGTGTCTGTGTTGTATGAGAGTGTGTATGTATTACATTTTACAACACTTTGAAGTTTGACTTCAAACAGGAATAAAGTACACACACATTTAGTCACTTTGCAAAAATTGCAGCTATCTTGTTGTATATTACTTACTAATATTTTCAAACCACGTATTAAAATAGGGTTGCAAACATATGTGGTATCATGGCACTGGGTCTTGGGGAAAAAAAGTTTAAAGAACCCTGAGATAGATTATACAATTTTAAACAACTCTCCGATTTACTTCTAATATCTAATTTGCTTAGTTCTCTTATTAAAAAGCATACCTAGTTAGGAAGCTAGCTGCTGATTGGTGGTTGCTCTTATATGCCTTTTTTTCCATTAGCTTACCAATGTGTTCAGCTAGCTCCCAGTAGTGCATTGCTTCAACAAATGATACCAAGAAAACAAAGCACATTTAATAACAGAAGAAATTAGAAAGTTGTTAAAAAAAATGTATGCTATTTCTGTATCATAGAAGAAAACAATTTGATCTCATGTCCCTTTTATTAATTACGATTAGCCCTACAAGGTTTTATGCATTTGAAATATCAAGTATATATCATACTAAAGTACGTTCAGGAGTGTGCAAATGTTTTGGTGGCAATGCACATAAATCAAACTGTAGAGAGAGACTGCAGCAGGCAGTACTGAGTGTTAGCAAGAAGCACACATAGCTCTGCCTTCATATAGTAATACTGTACATGCTGTCTCCTATACAAAGTTATATACACTATTAATTTGTGTTCTCTATTAAATAATGCTTCTAGATATACAGCTGTCATGCTCAGTAGCTTAGTTTATCCTAGAGATTTACCAGTGAGTAGCTGAAGCTATGGCAATATAAGCTCCCTCTACAGGTTGCTTGCTACATACACTGCGGCGACATAGTACCCAAGATGTAATAACGCTCCTGAGCCTACTTTAATATGCCTTCATGGAAAGAAGCCAAGCTTGAACCACAGACAGAAAGATAATGAAGTTAATTTGATTGCAGCCATAAATGAGAACATTTTTAAAACTGGACTCTCTTAATCATGAAGGTTTATTTTTGACTTCCATGTCCGTCTTTGAATGATAAATATTATACAGGTGTATCCTTTTTTCTCCTCTCTTCAAGTGCACCCAAGCCCTGCACGTCACTCCTCCATTAATTTTCTTCCCACTTGTGTCATATATCGAAATCCACTCCCTACTTCAAAGGAATAGTCTAGTCAAAATGAAACTTTCATGATTCAGATAGAGCTTGCAAATTTTAAGCAACTTTCTAATTTACTCCTATTATCAATTTTTATTCGTTTTCTTAGTATCTTTATTTGAAAAAGCATGAATGTAAGCACAGGAGCCAGCCCATTTTTGGTTCAGCACATGGGTAGAACTTTCTGATAGGTGTCTAAATGTAGCCACCAATCAGCAAGTGCTACCCAGGTGCTAAACCAAAAATGGGCCGGCTTCTAAGCTTACATTCAAATAAAGATATAAAGAGAATGAAGAAAAATTGATAATATGAGTAAATTATAAAGTTACTTAAAATTACCTGCTCTATCTGAATCATGAAAGTTTAATTTTGACTAGACTATCCCTTTAACTCTTCCTTCTACACTATCCACTCCATACCTCTGACCTCTCTCCTATAGTAAATGTAAGATGGCATCTAATCTATTCTTTACCTGGAATTACAGGCGTTCTACCTAAAGCTTCCAGTAAAATTTCAGAATCATTTGACTGAATTGTATTAGTTATATTATTTTCAGTTCTACAACAGTGAATAAAGTTTTATATTGTCATAGAAACTCATAATTTGCTTGTTCCTAAAATACAAATCAGTGCTAAAATAATTAATTAAAAGCAACAATATGTAACTCCACATGGAGAGTAAATATATTAAGAAACACTACACATTTACATAAAGAAATTGAGTAATCTAATAAATTCTCAAGATATTTATTCCATCAGCAGGTTGATAAGTGTTGCATCTATTGTAAAATAAAGATTCAAAATAGGTACTGACTAAGGTTCCTTAGGGGACGTCTCTGCTGGTTTAGTAAATGAGCAGGTATTTGATATCAAGGCATCCATGCTCAGCACAAAGGGTTTAGGGGCAGATGCCATCAAAACAGATCATCACATTGTGCTGTATAAATATGTCTTTGTCATACTTCTATAGATCAACATACAGTAACATACAGTAATAAACTTCTGCTAATGTAAATATAAGGACATTTTTCATGTACCTAAATTATTTTTGTAGGGGACGATTAAATGATATATTCTGCATTTAAAAACACAAGTATTAAAAGGGTGATTATAGTGAAAAAAATTACACCATCTCATTTGTTAGAGCTTGCAATTTTCTCACTATCGACTGTGCAAAGCTATGGGCTAGATTACAGTTGGAGCGCTGTGCGCTTGTGTTGAAGCAAAAATGCGCCTTTACGGGGAACCTGTTATTCTACTCATAAGTGTGATGTAAATGCGATTGTGCCATCGCAATTGCAAATTTGTGCTTTGGTTTACATCGCTTCAGGTGTTAACCATAGCACAAACCTAAAAAGTGTCACAAAACACATACACAATACAATGTTCAGTACTGTAATAAGCATATTAACACTGTCTAATAAAAATGATTTAATCATAATATTGCACAGAGAAGTTATAAGAAGTCAAAGTTAGGAGATATCAGGGGGTCGATCCGATAAAAATCGTCGCCCGCAAAAGCCGGCGACGCCAATATTTGCGCGGGTTTGGTATCACATATACGGCGTAACCTAGAAGTTACGCGCGTATATTTCTGCAGTCGCCCGTAGTTTTTTGGGCTATAGGCAGGTATACCAAACCCGCGCAGTTTGGTATCCAATATGCAGCGTAAGGACTTACGTGGCGAAAATGGAGAAAACTTACTCCATTTTCACCTCGCCACAAAAAGCAGCCGTAAGAAGCCTTATGCTGACTATTGGAGACCCGTAACTTCCTAAACTGGCTGCTAAAATAAACCTAACACCTAACGCATGCGCAATGTCTATCTCCCTGTCAACCGCGATCTTCTAAAATAAACCTAACACCTAACGCATACGCAATGTCTATCTCCCTGTCAACCGCGATCTGCTAAAATAAACCTAACACCTAACGCATGCGCAATGTCTATCTCCCTGTCAACCGCGATCTGCTAAAATAAACCTAACACCTAACGCATGCGCAATGTCTATCTCCCTGTCAACCGCGATCTGCTAAAATAAACCTAACACCTAACGCATGCGCAATGTCTATCTACCTGTCAACCGCGATCCCCCCCCCGAAATCCCTAATAAAGTTATTAACCCCTAAACCGCCGCTCCCGGACCCCGCCGCCATCTACATAAACTAACCCCCTACTGTGAGCCCCTAAAACCGCCGCCATCTACCTTATCTATCCCCTAATCTGACCCCTTACACCGCCGCCACCTATATAAAAATTATTAACCCCTAATCTAATCCCCCTATACCGCCGCCAGCTATATTAATATTATTAACCCCTAATGTAAGCCCCTTATACCGCCGCCATCTCTATTAAAATGATTAACCCCTAATTTAATCTACCTACCCCGCCGCCAGCTATATTATCTATATTAACCCTAAGTATATTATAGTTAATATAGGTATTACATTATATATATTAACTATATTAACCCTAATTATATTAGGGTTAAGATAGTTAATATAGTTACTATAGTATTTATATTAACTATATTAACTCTATCTAACCCTAACACCCCTAACTAAATTTATATTAAATTAATCTAATTCATTTATAAACTAAAATATTCCTATTTAAATCTAAATACTTACCTATAAAATAAACCCTAAGATAGCTACAATATAATTAATAATTACATTGTAGCTATGTTAGGGTTAATATTTATTTTACAGGTAAATTGTTAATTATTTTAACTAGGTATAATAGATATTAAATAGTTATTAACTATTTAATATCTACCTAGTTAAAATAATTACCCAATTACCTGTAAAATAAATCCTAACCTAAGTTACAAATACACCTACACTATCAATAAATTTAATAAACTACAAACATCTATCTAAAAATACAATTAAATTAACTAAACTAAATTACAAAAAACAAAAACAAACACTAAATTACAAAAAATAAAAAAAAGATTACAAGATTTTTAAGCTAATTACACCTATTCTAAGCCCCCTAATAAAATAATAAACCCCCCAAATAAAAAAAATTCCCTGCCCTATTCTAAATTAAACAAATTTCAAAGCTCTTTACCTTACCAGCCCTTAAAAGGGCCTTTTGTGGGGCATGCCCCAAAGAATTCAGCTCTTTTGCATACAAATACAATCCCCCCCCCCATTACAACCCACCACCCACATACCCCTATTCTAAAACCACCCAAACCCCCCTTAAAAAAGCCTAACACTACCCCCCTGAAGATCTCCCTACCTTGTCTTCACCACACCGGGCCGAACTCCTGATCCGATCCGGGCGATGTCTTCCTCCAAGCGGCAAAGAAGAATTCTTCCTCCGGCGACGTCTTCCTCCAAGCGGCAGCAAAGTCTTCATTCTTCCGGCGGCATCTTCAATCTTCTTTCTTCGCTCCGCCGCCGCGGAGTATCCATCCCGGCCGACTGCTGTACTACGAATGAGGTACCTTTAAATGACGTCATCCAAGATGGCGTCCGCCGAATTCCGATTGGCTGATAGGATTCTATCAGCCAATCGGAATTAAGTTAGAAAAATCTGATTGCCTGATTGAATCAGCCAATCAGATTCAAGTTCAATCCGATTGGCTGATCCGAACAGCCAATCAGATTGAGCTCGCATTCTATTGGCTGATCGGAACAGCCAATAGAATGCGAGCTCAATCTGATTGGCTGATTGGATCAGCCAATCGGATTGAACTTGAATCTGATTGGCTGATTCAATCAGCCAATCAGATTTTTCTAAATTAATTCCGATTGGCTGATAGAATCCTATCAGCCAATCGGAATTCGGCGGACGCCATCTTGGATGACGTCATTTAAAGGTACCTCATTCGTAGTACAGCAGTCGGCCGGGATGGATGCTCCGCGGCGGCGGAGCGAAGAAAGAAGATTGAAGATGCCGCCGGAAGAATGAAGACTTTGCTGCCGCTTGGAGGAAGACGTCGCCGGAGGAAGAATTCTTCTTTGCCGCTTGGAGGAAGACATCGCCGGAGGAAGAATTCTTCTTTGCCGCTTGGAGGAAGACATCGCCCGGATCGGATCAGGAGTTCGGCCCGGTGTGGTGAAGACAAGGTAGGGAGATCTTCAGGGGGGTAGTGTTAGGCTTTTTTAAGGGGGGTTTGGGTGGTTTTAGAATAGGGGTATGTGGGTGGTGGGTTGTAATGGGGGGGATTGTATTTGTATGCAAAAGAGCTGAATTCTTTGGGGCATGCCCCACAAAAGGCCCTTTTAAGGGCTGGTAAGGTAAAGAGCTTTGAAATTTGTTTAATTTAGAATAGGGCAGGGAATTTTATTTATTTTGGGGGTTTATTATTTTATTAGGGGGCTTAGAATAGGTGTAATTAGCTTAAAAATCTTGTAATCTTTTTTTTATTTTTTGTAATTTAGTGTTTGTTTTTTTTTGTAATTTAGTTTAGTTAATTTAATTGTATTTTTAGATAGATGTTTGTAGTTTATTAAATTTATTGATAGTGTAGGTGTATTTGTAACTTAGGTTAGGATTTATTTTACAGGTAATTGGGTAATTATTTTAACTAGGTAGATATTAAATAGTTAATAACTATTTAATATCTATTATACCTAGTTAAAATAATTTACAATTTACCTGTAAAATAAATATTAACCCTAACATAGCTACAATGTAATTATTAATTATATTGTAGCTATCTTAGGGTTTATTTTATAGGTAAGTATTTAGATTTAAATAGGAATATTTTAGTTTATAAATGAATTAGATTAATTTAATATAAATTTAGTTAGGGGTGTTAGGGTTAGATAGAGTTAATATAGTTAATATAAATACTATAGTAACTATATTAACTATATTAACCCTAATATAATTAGGGTTAATATAGTTAATATATATAATGTAATACCTATATTAACTATAATATACTTAGGGTTAATATAGATAATATAGCTGGCGGCGGGGTAGGTAGATTAAATTAGGGGTTAATCATTTTAATAGAGATGGCAGCGGTGTAAGGGGCTTACATTAGGGGTTAATAATTTTAATATAGATGGCGGCGGTGTTAGGGGCTCACTTTAGGGGGTTATAGATATAATATAGCTGGCGGCGGGGTACGGGAGCGGCGGTTTAGGGGTTAATAACTTTATTAGGTTGCGGCGGGGTACGGGAGCGGCGGTTTAGGGGTTAATAGCTTTTTTATTGTTAGGATAGTGAGGGGGGATAGCGGATAGAGGGTTAGACGTGTCGGGCTATGTTAGGGAGGCGTGTTAGACTTGTCGGGCTATGTTAGGGAGGCGTGTTAGACAGTGCGGGTGTTTTAGACTTTAGTCAGGTTTTATAGGCGCCGGCAGTTTCTAACGTGGCGCAAGTCACTGGCGACGCCAGAAATTTGTACTTGCGCAGATTTCTGGACATCGCTGGTTTGTCAGACTTACGGCACGTTAGCATCTGACGGCGACTTATATGGGATAGCTCGAGTTGCGAGCTGAAACTGCGGGCGACACCGGTTCCCTCGCTTGCGTCGCAAACTGCGATCTATATCGGATCGCGCCCCAGGTGTTAGTAACAAAATGGTCTGAAAGTGTTTTTACAGAGGGATCCTTTGGAAAAACTATATTAACATATATATCTCCTTAAATATATATTTATAAGAATGTATACATATATATTCATGTGTATATATATATATATGTATGTATATATATATATATGTATATATATATATATGTGTGTGTGTAAACAAGGTGTCAAAGTAAAAGGTAATATTTTGAATGGTTTTAATGATCTGGTTTAGAAAATATAGCAGTTATGTATACAGAAGCTAAATACATTTTGGTATGGTTGTTTATTCCATTAAAAAGTTGGTACCTTTAGGGTCAGATTACAAGTGGAGCGCCAAAAGGGAACATTTGCCTGTTTGCGGGTGCGCAATAATTAACCAGCCATTACAAGTGGCTGATTATTGCTACCGCAAGTAAGAATGAAGCAAATTTGATAATAGAAGTAATTTGAATATTTGTTTAATCAAAAAGTTGGGGTTTCATGTCCCTTTAAGATTACTCAAGCACAATCAATAGCGCTTCTATTTTCCCCTATTTTTTTAGCACTTGAGCGATAGTTTAGGCGTACTGACATCTGCGTGACGAATAGTGCAGGTGTGTTAAATCCTTCACATAATAGACTTTTATGGGAGTAGGCAGTAAAATTAATGTCAAATATTGCATAAGCTCTAAATCGAGGTGCACTAAACTGATTGTGCGTAAGTAGTTCGTCATGCAATTCTGCGCTAAACTGTTAATAAAAATAGTTTACTTCAGGTCTTAAAATGCAATATTTTGGATTGGATTGCAATGCAACACGTAGCTCACCACTTGTAATAAGCTTGTTTATAGCATTCTCTGCACTATCCATTAATCGTATGGGCACGCTAAAAAGTGTGGGATGCATTAAGATGCTTTCTTGTAAATATATTTAGGGCTAGATTACAAGTGGAGCAGTATTTTCCATTTTTGCTATAGCGAAAACTCTGCTAGGATTTTCATTTTTGCGCTACCCGGGTTGTGCTGGTATTACAAGTTGAAATAAACTGTTTATTTTTCTCTATCGGTAAACCAAAAATCGCAAATATAGTAGAAATCCGAAAATAGCAAACTCGTTTATGCATTCACTCATAACTTAACACCTCAATATCACGCAAACAACATAGCAAATTCACATTCTCCATAGAAGTCAATGGAGAAGAAAAAGTTGAAAATAAAACTAACATCTCAATAACTCGAAAACAACATAGGATATTCTCATTAGCGCCAACCTGACTTGAATATAGGAATATTTCATTCTCCAATGTTCTTTATATAACAGAATATGTTCTATTTATTCATAATTAAATATTGCTACATATATCTAATTATTTATCATATAGGCTTCCACCTTAAAAACATCTCTAAAATTAGACACTTCCTTACACAAGACACAACTAAGATTTGAATCCACTCTCGCATCCTTTCCCGCCTCGATTACTGCAACTCCATCCTCTCTGGTCTCCCCACCTGCCACCTAGCTCCTTTACAATCCATAATGAATGCCTCTGCCAGACTCATCTTCCTTAAACGTCGCTCTTCATCTGCTGCACCTCTCTGCCAATCCCTTCACTGGCTTCCTCTTGCCTCTAGGATCAAACACAAAATTCTCACTCTGACATACAAAGCCCTCAACTGCACTGCTCTCCTCTATATCTCAGACCTTGTCTCCAGATACTCTCCCTCCCGTCCCCTTCGCTCTGCTCATGACCTCCTACTCTCCTCCTCTCTGGTTACCTCATTGCACTCCCATTTACAGGACTTCTCCAGACTGGCTCCCATCTTGTGGAACTCTCTGCCTCGCTCCACAAGACTCTCCCCTAGTTTTGTAAGCTTCAAGTGCTACCTAAAGACTCTACTGTTCAGGGATGCATACAACCTATGCTAACCTTACTTTATACCAGTTCCACTCCTCCATTGCTATCCCCTGAACCCCCTTAGCATGTAAGCCTAAGAGTCCAGCTGTTTGTAGATCACCATCTTAAGAGCTGACTACAACAGTGCAACTCTTGGCAGGGCCCTCTACCCATTTGATCCCTATAATTGTTTTGTTGTACTCCCCCTTTGTTTATAGCTCTGCAGAATCTGTTGGCGCTCTACAAATAACCGATAATAATAATAATAATAATAATATATATATAGCAATATCTATTTATAAATACATAGAACATATTCTGCTATGTACAGAAAACTGGAATGTGAAATATTTACAGTAAATGCATATTAAAACCTTTATAAAATTGGAATATTGCATAAATATGCTGTTACATGTATTCAAAGGGCTCCAATGCACATATATGTGTATATATGTGTACTTATATATTTATGTGTGTACACATATAAATACATGAATACACATTATATATATATATATATATATATATATATATATATATATATATATATATATATATATATATATATATATATATATACATATACATACACACACACACACACACATCTTTAGCAAAGTATCTGCATATATCTCAATGTTAAAGTATTTTGCCTGCTTTCTTTTTCTTTAACTCAAGATTTCCTATCTTTGAGCCCTTATAACTTTTTTGTGCAATATTTTTTGGGAATATTTTTTTATTAGACAGTGTTATTATGAGTGTAACTGTACTTTTTAATGTATTTTTGATGTGCTTTGTGACACTTTTCAGTTTCAGAAACCAGTTAATCACAGCTCCGAGATTGCGGTAAGCATTGTAGCTCAATTACATTATCAGCGCAATTAAAAATGGTCGCATAAATACGATATCGCTTGCGCAAAAACATTTGCGCCCAAAATAAGAAGTGAATATTATATGTAAACCATTTTCGTAATCATCCAATTTTAAAGACATGTATGCCAAGTAAATTAATGCTTTCTTGTTGTCTTTAATTCCTTTCTATTGTTTTCTGAAATTCTGGTGCAAAGACAAATGCAAATGCACATTAGGCAACCAGGTTCAATTGCTGAAGCAATGCTTTTTGTGATTGTTTTTCTACTGTTTTCATAGAATAGAAGGACCAGGTTAGAAGCAGCAGGAACTATTTAATCTGAATACTGCTCTACCTTTGTAAACTAATAACAAATGACATTTGGTTCTTCTGCTTCACTTGCTGGTTTTTTTTAAACACCAATTATTCACATACATTAACAATCGGAAAATACATCTTTTTACATGGGGGCCATGGTTTAATTAATTATTATAATATAATATATTATTATATAACTATTTGTTAATCCATTTATACAATAATCTGCTATCCTAATTAAATAATAACAAAGTTTAGATTCATGTTAATTAATCCTTTCCTAATGGACGCCATACAGGTTACAATGTCCATTGATTAACCCTTAAAGGGACACTGAACCCAAATTTTTTCTTTCGTGATTCAGATAGAGTATGCAATTTTAAGCAATTTTCTAATTTACTCCTAATATAAAATTTTCTTCGTTCTCCTGCTATATTTATTTGAAAAAGAAGGCATCTAAGCTATTTTTGGTTCAGGACTCTGGACAGCACTTTTTAATTGGTGGGTGAATGTATCTACCAATCAGCAAGAACAACCCAGGTTGATCACCAAAAATGGGCCGGCATCTAAACTTACATTCTTGCATTTCAAATAAAGATACCAAGAGAATGAAGAAAATGTGATAAAAGGAGTAAATTAGAAAGTTACTTAAAATGTCATGCTCTATCTGAACCACAAAAGAAAAAAAATTGGGTTCAGTGTCCCTTTAAGGCTGGCTTGTTCCTGAGTTCTAACAACAAGGTTCTTGCCGAATGCTTCATCAGAGGTAGCACAGAAATAGTGGTATGGAAGTTCCATATTTTTTCATAGAGATTCTATTTTAGTGACTAACATTCAGACAGCTATTTTTGTAGTATTTGACCTATATTTGCTATAAATTACTTGCAAACCTATATATATGCGATATTCCTAAAATCAGGACAACATCATGAATTTATGTGGAGGTATTTAGCTACACTAGTTATGTAAACTGCAATTGTTTTTTTCATTGTTGACCCATTTTCCAGTATTAAATTCTTATTTATTATTATTTTATGTAGGCATCTAGAGTATCATAAAAAAGGTCTGTTTGTCTGTTAAAACATGCAGGGACGTGCACTCATAAGAGGCAGGGGAGGCAGTGCCTACCCTGCCATATGTGGCAAAAGCTTAATTAAATTTTAATTAAAACAAAAAAAAAGTAAAAAAAAAAATATTTCCCCCCATGTAATGCTATGAAGAGGCAGGTACAGGAATGATTCTCTCCATTGCAGTACATGAGTCAAAGGAAAAGCTGTGCTGCAGCGCCACCTGTGTTCTGTCAATATATTAGCAGCAAACATTGGGACCAATAGGAGGCACCCCTCTTGATGCCTCCTAGCAAGTGAAGGATATATAGATTAGTCAGGAGGAGGATGCAGTGAGCAGGGTCATGTGACACAACTGGAAGCTGAGGTAACCTAAGAACAGATGCCACCAAGCAGAAGAGTAAAGTAGTATTCTACATCTCTTGTGATTCACACATTGTGTTCAGATACAGCTCATTAACAGGGGGGGGGGCAGTAAATGAGCATAACCCAATACTGACAGGAAGTCAAAGGGTCAATTCAAATTTAAATCCATAATTTAAAACCCAGAGTTTGAAGTTAAGTGTGCAGTGTCCACATTAATTAAACTAAAGTTTTTGACATTGAATATTGCTAAGCCTCCCTTTTTCATAGTTATTTGATTTAATTAATTACAAACTCCATATTTGTTATGTCTCTTCAGTCAGAGGATGAAGTAATTATTTTTATTTTTCTCTGTGTCTCCATTTATTTAAAGACTGCTGTTAACTTGTTATTCACAAATCAATTGAAAGCTGTTGCATTGTGTTTTTAATATGTGCTGCTTTTATTCAAGTTTATATTAATAAAAAGATGAGTCATTTAAAAAATATATGTAATTATTGCAGTTAAATGTTTTTAGAAATAATGCCACTGTAAAGTAACTGGTTAAACACATAGTCAAAGGCAGACATTTAAAATTAAACTTTCATGATTGAGGTAGAGCATGCTATTTTAATAGACTTTTCTAGTTATTTATATTTTGAGAATTAGCATCAACTGTTACTGGCCCCATGTCAGCAAATCAAATTAGTTTTTGAAAGGAACATGAAAGTCATAATTACATTTCCATCATTCAGATAGAAATTGCACACAAAAAATAAATAAATAAACTTTCTATTTTACTTTTATTATGTACTTCATTCTTTTGGTATCCTTTGGTGTCCTTTGTTGAAGAGCATACCTAAGTGGGATGTGCACGTGCGTTTCTTGAACACCATATTGCAGCAGCTTGTTGGCAGTATTGATAACTTGTCCTTTGTATAAAACGTGTATGGTAAATTATTTCTATTTTTACAATACAGTAGTGAGTAGAGAAGAGATTGTGTATCATTCTAATTGCTTAGTAACTGGCACTGTGCCACAGAATTGTGTGAGTGTGTATGTGAGCAGAGTGTGTGTGGGTGTCAGTGAGCAGAGTATGTGTGCTTTATTTTCCAGGTAATCAATATATTTCCGATGAGCTGGTGCTTTAGTGCAGTGTTTCTCAACAATGGTCCTCAAGTACCCCCAACAGGCCAGGTTTTCATTATAGCTGAATCAGTGCACAGGTGAAGTAATCAGCTGATCAGTAACTCAGTGGTTACTAACTTGCTCTCACCCATCACCTGATTATGTCACCTGTGCACCGGTCCAGCTATCATTTAAACCTGCCCTGTTGGGGGCACTTGCGGCCCTCTGTACATGTGTTTCTCCGTCGTATCATATCTAGTGCCTCACCAGCGTCTGACCTCACTGCATGTCACTGAAAACATGGTATATAATTTGTACGGGTACACTTTACAAGAGACCGGATAATTAAGGCGAAACCAATAGTGTGCAAAAATGTCAAAATTGCTCCTGTCATTTAAGAATGTAAAATGGGAAATACCTTGGTCCTTAAAGGGTTAAACACAGATGCAACTGCAAATCCCAAGATACTTTATGCTGGCCTATGGTTCCTGCTGTCTTAGGGCCTGATTACGAGTAAAGGGTTAACAGTTACGCGCAAGCGATAAGTGGTTTAAAACAGGTGTTTGCGCTCGTCGAGTTTACCTCTGGTCTTACGAGTTGAAAGCAAACACGATCGCTTGAGCGCAATCGTGATTTACAAAAGAATGATTACTGCATCCTCAGAGCTCTGGTTAACTGTTTCGCAAAAACTTAAAAAGTTGCACAAAACTCGAAGGGCTTTAACATTGAGATACCTACATATACATTTCTAAAGATGGATATGCTTATATGTATATAGGCCCATAGGGATATTACAAAACTCTTCCATTTTTAATGTTAGCTGTGTACTTGTGAGTGCTGGACTTTCTCTGTGTGTTGTATTAATTTGTTTTGTAATTTTCCCTATGTGCCTTGCAACCAGACCTGTCTGGGGTTAACTGCCTGTGACTCTGGAGACAGTGCAGTTGCCTGAGAGTGCTATTGAGTACTCGGGGCTGTGCATGTTGCAGGGTCATGTGTACCCAGCCCAGTCTAAAAGTGCATTCCCCCTCTGTGTTTTGTATATGTCTAGGGTGATTGCATAAGGCTGTGCATCCTTGACTTGTTCCCAGTTTGTTTGATTGAGGGCTTGCATTGTTTGGCTGTTTTAGGGACCCAGGTTTTGGGAGAGACTTTGACATGGTACCTGGACTTGTCCCATTTGGCGAGATGCGGTAACTAACTGTCATGTATCTACCTAACTCTTAGCACTCTCTCTCTACATTGTCATCAATATCCATTTATCAGTCTACATATTTACTATATCTATTCAGTAACGGATTGAAACCCCTCCTCCAACATCCAACATCCATTTTGCTTATCCAAAACTCAAGACTTGATTAAAAGATCATACTGGTGGCCAAAAATGTGCACTGACATTTCAGATTATGTCACCTCATGTAGGATTTGTACCGTATCACAAAAAGGCAATAAGCCTCCATACGGTTTGCTATTACCGTTAGTCACACCTAATAGGCCATGGATAGAAATCGCTCTCAATTTCATCGTCGATCTACAGAGATCTGCCAACAATACTACCATTTTAGTAGTTGTTGACCTGTTCAGCAAAATTGTACATTTCATACCTTTTCACAAAATACCCACCGTTTGGAGAGACAGTTCAACTGCTACTCACACATGTGTTCAAACACCATGGATTACCTACAACCATCTTAAGTGATCGAGGTTCAAAATTTTCTAGTAATCTCTGGACTCAATTCTGTAAATCTTTTTCCATAGACAGAAGACTTACTTCAGCTTATCATCCACAGTCGAATGGGCAGACCGAAAGATGTAATCAATGGTGGGAGCAATTCCCCTGTGCCTTTTGCTGCTCTCAACAACATCTCTGGTCGCAACACCTTCCGTATGCAGAATTCTGCTATAACAACACAGTACATTCTTCCACTAAGCAAACACCATTTTTTATCAATTATGGTTATCATTCCAACTTCCATATACTACCCCATAATGAAACCTCATCTCCAATCGTATCAGATTTAACTAATACCACATCTTCCAATTTTTCATCCGTACGAACTGCTATAGACCATGCAAAAAGGATCCAAAATATTATTGTGATAAGATCAGAACACCACCACCACAATATTCCATGGGGGATCTGGTATGGCTCTCGACGAAGAACTTACGTCTCTCAACACCATCACGGAAACTCTCCTCTCTGTACATAGGACCCTATCCTATTACCCGAATCATCAATGAAAATGCAGTCTGACTTTGTCTACCTGATAACATGAAGATACACCCCAGTTTCCATGTCTCCCTCCTGAAGCCCTACCGTACATTTCAAGACTCTGCCTCACAACCTTCTACCCCACAAGTTTCAATTGATCCCAATATTGAATATGAAATTCAGTCTATACCAGATTCCAGGCATTGTCGTGGAAACTTACAGTATCTTATACGCTGGAAGGGATACACTCAAGACAACAACTCTTGGGAACCAGCCTCCAACATCTCAGCGCCTAGACTAGTATCCCAATTCCACCAAAGGAACCCTGATAGACCTAGACTCTGAGCCATGGAGCTGCTCCTTAGGGTGGGAGTCCTGTCATGTATCTACCTGACTCTTAGCCCTATCTCTCTACATTGTCATCAATATCCATTTATCAGTCTACATATTTACTATACCTATTCAGTAATGGATCCAGTATAAATTACTCTGGTAATTTAACTCTCAGACTGGACTGGGTACATATCCTATGACCCTGCAATATGCACAGCCCTGGTGCTCAATAGCACTCTCAGGCAGCTGCACTGTCCCGAGAGTCACAAGCAGTTAACCCCAGACAGGTATGGGTGCAAGGCCCATAGGGAAAATTACAAAAATGAATACAGCACACAGTGGAAGTCTAGCACTCAAGCTACCAACTAAGATTAAAAGCAAAAATGGAAGAGTTAGTGTCAGGGCTACTTGTAAATCTTGTCAGATAGGGATCTGGATGACAGTATGGGCTGTGTGAGTAGCAGGGTTCAAGCCAGAGAGTGACACAGGGTAACAAGCAGTGCCTGGAGAGATGTTGCAGCTGAGGCAGTGTGTGAAGCTGGCGTGTGACATCACCGCAAGGAAACCGGAACAGCAGACTGAAAGTAGTTATTGTACAATGAGTAAGTTGCTGTGATATCCGAGAAAGCTGTGAGGGTAAGCACTGAAGGAAGAGAGAGGACTGAAGGCAGAGAAAGGACTCTAGATGAGTGCTTAGTCATGATTGACTCAGAGGGTATTCCACAATGGAGGAAGTGTAATACCAAGCAATGATGAGACTGACAGAAAGTAATTTATACCGGATTGTATTTATTTGTAGATAAGGAAACAGGGATCGGAAGCCAGTATCTAGTAAATGCTATGTCATAACATTTATGCATAATACAATCATTCACTTTGGCTTTGAACCAGGGAAAGAATATACTTTAACTTCTTCACGGGGACCTTTTTAGAATTCTGTAAAGAAAGACCATAGTTCACCCTATTTAGGACCTCCCTATAATCATTATTTAACATAATCAGGCGCCACCAAACTCAATTAACCATTATCTTATACAGGTAAGGTAGGGTAAGACCAGTGGATGCTGCATAGCTATTAGTTGCTAGTGGAGGGTTAAAGTTGGGTCAGGTTGGTTAAAGAATTAATTGCAGTTGCGGGATTTAGTTACATTTAAATATTTACACTTAAAGTCCCAGTTAGGGATTATGAAATAATAGACTAGACAGCACAGACAGGGCTAGCTAATCCCTTAATAATATATGTAGTGAAGCACGTTCAGCCTCAGAAATAAAATAGCTTTTTTTTCTCATTAGGTCCATGTACAGATAATGAGAAAATAAAAGCTGTTATTTTATTCCTAAGGATGAACTTGCTTCACTACATAGCAGTTAGGGAATAGGGTGATCTTTACAGATAAGGTGGGCAACAATTGAGGTAGGGTTGTAATAAGACTATGGGGTAGATTTATCATAATGCGAGCGGACATTATATGATGTAGTGTATCATGTCCTCCGCACATCGATAAATGCCGACAGTATACGCTGTCGGCATTTATCTTTGCACCAGCAGTTCTTGTGAACTGCTGGTGCAATGCCACACCCTGCAGATTTGAGGCCAATCAGCCGCTAGCAGGGGGTGTCAATCAACCTGTTCGTATTCGATTGTGTTGATTTCTGTCCGCTGCCTCAGAGCAGGCGGACAACTTATGGAGAAGCGGTCTTTAGACCGCTGCTTCATAACTTCTGTTTCCGGCCTGAAGGCTCGCTCAGAGACAGGGTTATCAAGCTCCATACGGAGCTTGATAAACCGGCCCCTTTAACTGGGTAGATCCAGAGAGAATAGGGTTAATAATAGTAGGAATAGATAAGGTGTACAAGAGTTTGGAGGTTGTGAACACAGCACTTGCTCAAAGAGCCTAACGTGCTTGGACCATCTTGTAATGACTCGATTTGTTAATTGCTGACATATTACAAACCCCACTGGCTCTCTGAGCAGGTGAGGTATTTAAAATGCTGGTGCCCTGAGACAATCTTTACATGCACGTGCAGAGAAAAATAGCAACACTAAAACAGTGACAACTTAATAGAAGCATGTGTATATTGTAAATATGTTTCTATTCAAAGATATAATTCATCTATGTGCTTTTAAAATTTTGACCAAAATGTCCCTTTAAGTAAAGTAGAGTCTTTTGTTTTATTTTTCTTTCGTCTGTGACTTTATTGGCGTATAATTCTGATTCACAGATTCTACATTCAAGGTGAAAATACAATTTTGACGTATACACAGGTATTGATTTACACCTCTAGTGCCTCTAGGTAAAGCACACAAAGGTTTTTTTAACCTGTATTGAGCTTAGTAGACCCAAAGTTAGTATGTGTGTAAATTAACCCCTTAAGGACCAGCGACGTACAGGGTCTTTCTATGGGGATTGTGAAATTAATAACGCGGTCTTGCCGGGACCCGCGCTACTAGTAACAAGAAAACCCTTAATGACCGGCAACGTACATGGTATGTTGCGGTCATTAAGGGGTTAAAAAGTAATTTCTAGCCTAACAAATGATTTGCAGCATTTTGTAGAAAGCCTAGGTTACAAAATGTGTTTTGTTGTGTGTGATACTAAAAGCAAATTCTGTGAGTTCCATTTATCAGGCAGCAGATGCATGAGAGAGTCTGCATTGGTCATCAAACCGCTGATTCCCAACCTATACACCAGCTCTGAGCTGGCGGTTTAAAATGACTGTTTAAAATGACTGACAGCCATGCGGGAGCATTGGGCAGCGTTGCACAAGCAGTCATGTTAAATGATAAATAGGGCCCTATAAGTTTCTTCAAAATGCAGCAAATATCCTAAACCTGCCATGTGATTGCTGAGAGCAGTGCACGTCCATTTACAGCAAGCCCTAATCAGTCAGAAGTGAGTTGATATAAAGACACAGCAGAGTTTTAAAAATAGTTTTGCAAATAAATAATGTAGTGGTTAATACCAGCCGATGACAGTATATGTTAAACATATAGCTCACATGTATTCTAGGCATATTGTGATGTTAGCAGCATACACTGCGTGCGTTCAGGACATCAAGAATCATTATTTTTGCTTGTCATGATTATATTCTCTTATTGGGCTCCTCACAAAGAGTCATTATTCGACTCTGTAAGAATACTATGTACTAAGTACTTAATGTTAACCCTTTTGACCTTTTTTTAACCCATACATCTAATAATGAAAAAGTGGAGTTCTTAGACCTGACAATAGAGAAGGTTAACAACATATACATATAATATATTACATGCAACCAGCTATCATCCCCCTTCAACTTTTAGGGGGTTGCCAGTTGGAAAGTATCTAAGGTTCAGGAGAAACAGTACTTCCTTTGAATCCTTTAACATAGCAGCATCAGATTTAGGCTTCTGCAACAAGGTTATTCAAAAAAGTAATTAGCAAGAGCGTACCACATAGCACTTGCAAAAAATAGAAATGATTTGTTAAAACCTAAAGAGCGCAATTAGATTTATCTCAACCTACACCGCCCAAAGTGAACAGATTTCAGATATATTAAGAAAACATTGGCCTATCCTTAAAGGGGATGAACAATTAAAATCTATTCTTTCAGATAGACCCATGTTCACATTTAGGAGAGCCAATAATCTCAATGATCATCTCACTAAAAGTCATTTTGATAGAAATGCAAAGAAACCCCCATTATATAAAGGTTCTATGTGGAAATTGCAATGTATGCCAACATATAGTGAAAAAACTATGATTAATACTCACATAAAGTGCCAAAGTACTAATGTAATATGTGCTGCCTCAATGGGGCATAGAATATTGCATAGCCTTTGTTAATTTTCATGTTGTTATAGTTAAGAAATTATATATTTTTATGCTATTTTTCTCAAGGCTTCCCTATGTTTATTCTGTACTGCCATCTAGTGACCCTTTTTGGTAATGCTCCTGTTTTCTACAGTATCTTACCTCTGACCTATTATGTATTTCCTTTTTGTGTATTGCTCCGCCCTTGTAGTGTGATGATGTTTTCCTGTGCCATGACTGCAGCTAACAGGCCTCATGTAACAAGCACTCATGTTAATACATTGCAAGCTACGTTCAGTATCATCTTTTGACCGCTTAAATACTTTAACTATTCATTCATCTGCTGTATTTTATTATCTGCTGTAACCTGATATTCAGAATATAGCAACTTTGTGGATGGACAAGGTATTGGTGAGTTCAGCTATCTGACAAAGATTGTCTGCAGTGATTGTATCTTCTTATACAGGCCAGGCATAGAGGTCTCAGCAAGGGATAGATCATTATTACAACTATCTGAGTCAGAATATAATATATTGTGTACCATGTAATTGTCACCTGTTCTATGTCGGAATAATGACAGGAGTATCGGTAAAAGCATGACAGAACACCTAGAACACCTGAGCAATATACGAAATGCCCGCAAAGATTTAGCAAAGGGCCGAAAAATTACCAGTGTGGCTAGACATTTATTGCAACATCATGGAGGTGACACTAAAGCTTTTAAATGTTGGGGGTTAAAAGTGAAATCAGGCATTAGAGGGGGTGGGTGCGAATCAATACTTCTTCAAAAGGAAACCAATTGGATTTTAAGATTAAATTCTGTTATGCCCAATGGTATGAATGAATCTTATAATTACTGGGTTTACCTTTAAGAACCCATCTTACCTACTGAGAAGTTCAGATGGTAATATGTGAATGATTAAAGAAAGATATGTAATGATAACTCACTATGATTGAAACTCAGTGTATGAAATAGACACGTGCAGAGCTAAACGTTTCTTTTCGTTTTGTTTTGTTTTCATTAGTTAAATAAATAATTTAGTTTCGGAAAATTAGTTAAGGTAAAATAAAATTGTTTCTGCAAATTAGTTATGTTAAGTTAAATCGTTTTTTCGGAACCTTTCGTTTTTTTAGATCCATTTTTTATTCATATTCATCATTCTATTCTAAACTTCAGAATAGAATAATGCATATGAATAAAGAATGGATCCAAAAAAACAAAAAGATCAGAAAAAATGATTTAACATAACTAATTTGCCGCCGATTGCCGAAACAAAATTATCAAAAACTGCTGTCACTCACATCGCAGACACTAAATAAAGCTATTAACCCCTAGGTTTTATTTTTATCTCACAGGTAAATTTGTATTTATTTTAACTAGGTAGTTAGTAAATTGTTATATTGTAGCTAGCTTAGGTTTTATTTTTATTTTACAGGTAAGTTTGTATTTATTTTTAAATAGGTAGTTACTTAATAATTGTAACTTTAATTTAGGTCTATTTTAATTATGTTAAAGTTAGGGGGTGTTAGGTTTAGGGGTTAATAAAGTTTAAATTAGGTAGTTGCGATGTGGGGGGCAGGGGTTTAGGGGTTAATAGGTTTAGTTAGTGTTTTAGCTAGTGTTGGCAATGTGGGTGTATGGTGGTTTAGGGGTTAATAGCTTTAGTTATTTGTCACGGATACCAGGCTGCAAGGGTTAAACCCATACCCCCTAAAACCTCACCCCTGTTGTTATCTAGTCTAGGTGTGAAGTGTCTTTCTGTTATTGTGTGAGTCATCCATTGTCCTTTTGTAAGTCAGGATGTGATTAGAATCTTGTTTAACTAACCATTGTCTGATGTTTGTCTTATTGTATAATATTTGTTTCTATTTGTGTAGTAACTACCCCCATTTGTTGGAAATGTATAAAAGCTGTGTTTTCTGTGCAATAAAGGAGTTCTTTTTTTTCACCTGAATGCTAGTCTGTCTAGTCATTTAGGTGGGCTCCTGCTAGAATCACTTTCCTGGGCTACATAGCAGTTAGTTCCAGACAGTGGAAGGACCCGTTTGGCGGAGCTACCCAGCCGGGGTAGCCGGGGATCCATCACATTGGTTGGCAGTGGTGGGATGCTTCCATCTAACTGGAACGTCCAAACCACCAACTGAAGATCTTGCCGGATGGAGCAGTACCATGGGCTCCGGAAGGAAGAATTAAGAATGTTGCTGCAGGCTAGAGGGAAAGTCGCTGGCAACAAGACAAAGGCAGTACTCGTAGCCGAACTGATGGAGGACGATCGGGCTAGCAAACAGGCTGGTGGGTCGGACAGCAACCAAAGCAGAGGATGGCCAAGTACAGCCTCCACCCAAGGGACTACAGTGTCTGACATGCAGTGGCAGGTATAGTGGCAACTGGCTCTCTATGGACCTAACCCCCCCCGAGGAGATCATTACTCGGATAGTGACTGATGCCACCAAGGTACATATGTTGGAGCTTCAGAAGTCTATGGAGGGGGTCATGCCGGATCCCCTGGACTCCCCTTCACGGCCCAAGAAACTACCTCATGGGGCTTTCCGAACATTCCAGGATGATGAGAGCGAGGCTATCGACCAATATCTACAGCTGTTCGAGACCCAGTGCCAGATGCATGGGGTCGCTGATGCCGACAGGGTTACTATTCTCAATGGAAAACTGTCCAGTAGGGACCTGGAGGCTTTCCACACTGTCCCTTCCGAGGACCAAGACAACTATGACCGGGTGAAGGAGCGTATCCTTGCCTGGTATGGACTCACACCGCTGGCTCACCGGCTAAGATTCTGGGGGCTACAAAGACAAGAGGAGCAAGAGTTTGCCCTCCGCTTAGCTCGGTCCTTGAACTCCTGGGTTACTGGGTGCCACATCACCACCTTAGATGGAGCTGTTCAACTCCTCCTCCTGGAGCAGTTCTACAACCGCACCCCAGCAGAGATAAGGAACTGGGTAAAGGACAAGGGACCCAGAACAGCTGACCAAGCCACCGCCTTGTCCGATCAGTATGTGGATGCCCGGGGCCAGGTGGCCACAGACCTCTGGCCAGCAACCCGCTCCGCTCCAGCCCCAGCGTGACCACCAACAGTTTTTAGGCAGCCCCAGATCCGACCGCCCACTGTGTACCCAGCTGGAGGCAGCAATTCCTGGGGGTGTTATGGGTGTGGACACCCCGACCATGTGGTACGGAACTGCCCAACAAGACAAAGAAACCTCCCAGCCCAGCCGCCAAGGAACCCTGTACCAACTCTGTGGGGGACTCCTCAAGCCCACACCTACTAGGCCGCTGCCCATTGTGCACATACAGCGAGCTCCGACCCCTATGCTGAGTGGACAGGAGAAGAAGTGGGTGTCTTGCACCACGTCAGCTCAGTGGGCCAAGACAACCGACACCAACATCGGCAAGATGTCTGGGTCAATGGGCAGGCGGCTCAAGGAATGAGAGATACAGGGCCACCATCTCTTTGATTCAGCCTCACCTTGTTCCCCCCTCTGGCTGCACTGGACGGACCCTGGCTGTAGGGGTAGCGGGAGGTGCTGTTCTGAGTGTTCCTACCTCCTGGATCCATTTGGACTGGAAAACCAACGCCCGCAATGTAGAAGTGGGGGTTATGCAAAA
Source organism: Bombina bombina (assembly GCF_027579735.1). Lineage (NCBI taxonomy): Eukaryota > Metazoa > Chordata > Amphibia > Anura > Bombinatoridae > Bombina > Bombina bombina. The sequence goes on from NC_069500.1 coordinate 905,688,770, forward strand.
CATCCCTGCTGAGGTCCTGTTGGGAAAAGACCTCGGCCACCTTGTCTCTGCCTTTTGGAGAATACCTCTCCGGACACCTGCCCTGTGACTACCTGCCAGCAGGCCAGATGCCAATCCACCTCACCAACTCCGGGGACCCAGGTAAGACCTACTGCCCCGACTCCTAACTTACCCCGACTAACCGTCCTCATTAAACCCGAACTTGCCAACACCCCCTCCTGGCCAACCCCTTCCGACTTCGCCAAAGAGACCTTGAGCAACCTGACCCTAGCCCCTTACCGAGACAGAGTAGGTGCTGATGCCCAGGGTCCCGGAGACAAACCTTTCCAGTGGGAGGGTGAGCTTCTGTACCAGATCTCCAAGAGGAGAAAAGGATTGGTGCCCAAACGCCAGCTGGTCGTACCGAAGAAATTTCTGTCCCACCTGCTGAAAATAGGGCATGACATTCCCTTAGCTGGCCACTTAGGAAAACAAAGGACCCACCACCGCTTGAATCAAACCTTCTTCTGGCCAGGTATTACAGCCGATATTAAGGAATACTGTATATCCTGTGAGGTTTGCCAGAAGGTAGGAAAGACAGGAGATCATACGAAAGCCCCCCTCCATCCCCTGCCCATTATTGATGAACCCTTTAGCCCAGTAGCAGTAGACATTGTGGGGCCATTATCTCGGCCCAGCCCCTCAGAGAAGAAATACATCCTTACGGTGGTAGACTATGCCACCCGATACCCAGAGGCAATCCCCTTGGCCAATGTCCAGATGGAGACCATAGCAGATGCTATGCTCCGGATATTCACCAGGGTAGGCTTCCCTCGGGAAGTGGTTTCTGATCAGGGAACACAGTTCACTGCGGAAATCACTCAACAACTCTGGAAGTTGTGCGGGATTAAACCCCTGCACAACGCCCCTTACCATCCCCAGACAAATGGACTGTGTGAGAGGTTTAACGGGACCCTAAAGCAACTGCTTCGGATGTTCTCGGCCACTCACAGGGACTGAGAAAAATTCCTGCTGCATCTCCTCTTTGCATATTGAGAGGTGCCTCAGGAATCCACAGGTTTTTCCCCCTTTGAACTGCTGTATGGTCAAAGGTTAGGGGCCCGCTAGATTTGGTACAAGCCCACTGGGAGGGAGCCACAGGGGGAGAAGAGCACTATGTCGTGGGGTACGTACTCCAGCTCAGGGACCGACTGCAGGACCTGGCAGCCCAGGTCCATGAGAACCTTCAGGCCTCTCAGCACGCGATGGTACGATCGCGATGCCCGTACCCGAACCCTGATAGTGGGACAGAAGGTCCTCGTCCTGAAGCCTGTCAAAACAGACAAGCTACAGGCCTCTTGACAAGGACCCTACCGGGTTGTGGAACAACTGAACAACACCACATACCTGGTAGTGAACTGTTCAGATGAAAGGATCCGTCGGACCTTTCATGTGAACATGTTGAAGGCATACATAGACCCAGAGATGTGGCCGCTATCTGTGCACCAGCAGTGGAGGACTCTGAAAGTCTTCCAATGCCGGAGCTGCCTGGACCTACTGACGTCCCCCAGGGGGTGGATGACATATCCCTAGACGACAGGTTAGAGCCCGGACAGAAAAGGCAGATCCGGTGACTCCTAGAACAGAGAAGTGACATGTTCTCTACTGTCCCTGGGTTTACCACCACAGCCATCCACCGGGTGGAGACCCCAGGACAGACCCCCCTGCGACAGGCTGCCTACAGGGTCCCAGAGGCCATCAGGGAAAGTATGCACCGGGAACTCCAGGGAATGTTGGACCTCTGTGTTATTGAACCATCCAAAAGTCCCTGGGCCTCCCCGGTAGTGTTAGTACCCAAGAAGGACAGAACTACCCGGTTCTGCGTTGACTACCGTAGACTCAATGACAGAACCACCACTGACGCCTATCCCATGCCCCGAGTGGATGACCTGTTAGATCGAATCGCCCGGGGCCACTTCCTGACCACCCTCGACCTATGCAAGAGTTATTGGCAAATTCCCCTCGACCCGGAGTCCATCCCCAAGTCTGCCTTCATCACTCCCTTCGGCTTATACCAATTTAAGGTCATGCCAATTGGAATGAAGAACGCCCCAGCCACTTTCCAAAGAATGGTAGACTGCCTGTTAGATGGCCTCCAGGACTATGCCTGTGCATACCTGGATGACATCGCTATCTATAGCGAGACCTGGGAGGACCATCTGGTCCACCTAGGCGTCGTTTTAGATCATCTTCGAGTCGCCGGACTAACCTTGAAGCCAGATAAGTGTACCATTCGGTGCTCAGAGGTTCAATACTTGGGCCACCGAGTCGGCTGCGGTAAGCAGCGACCCGAACCGGCCAAAGTCGAGGCAGTGGCTAACTGGCCCACCCCCAGGACCAAAACCCAAGTCCTTGCCTTTCTGGGTACTGCAGGCTACTACCAGAGGTTTGTCCCCAATTACAGCACCCTCGCCAAACCCCTGACTGACCTGACCCGTAAATGACTTCCCCGACAGGTGCTGTGGTCCCCCGAGTGTGAACAAGCCTTCCAGAGTCTTAAGTCTGCCTTAATCTCTGCTCCAGTACTGGCCGCTCCTAACCCAGCCAAACTTTTTCTGTCCACACAGATGCCTCCATGTTTGGGTTGTGGGCCATACTAAGTCAGGCAGACGAGGAAGGAAAGGACCACCCCATTGCCTACCTCAGTCAAAAACTACTACCCCGGGAAGTAGCCTACGCTGCGGTTGAGATAGAGTATCTGGCGCTGGTATGGGCTTTGAAGAAGTTGCAGCCCTACCTATATGGAAGACCTTTCACCGTCCTCACTGCCCATAATCCCCTTGTATGGCTCAACCGAGTTTCCGGGGACAACGGGAGACTGTTGAGGTGGAGCCTAGCCCTGCAGCCATTTAACTTTGACATTCAGTACCGACCGGGAAAAAGCAATGGGAATGCTGACGGACTTTCCCGGCGGACTGAAGTGGCATAAATTCCTCGGACATCCCCAGGCCGACCCGTATGTGGATCTAGCCGGGCCTGCCGAACTGGAGGGGGGAGATGTCACGGATACCAGGCTGCAAGGGTTAAACCTCTACCCCCTATAACCTCACCCCTGTTGTTATCTAGTCTAGGTGTGAAGTGTCTTTCTGTTATTGTGTGAGTCATCCATTGTCCTTTTGTAAGTCAAGATGTGATTAGAATCTTGTTTAATTAACCATTGTCTGATGTTTGTCTCATTGTATAATATTTGTTTCTATTTGTGTAGTAACTTTCCCCATTTGAAATGTATAAAAGCTGTGTTTTCTGTGCAATAAAGGAGTTCTTTTTTTCAGCTGAATGCTAGTCTGTCTGTCATTTAGGTGGGCTCCTGCTAGAATCACTTTCCTGGGCCAGTTTGTTCCAGACAGGGGAAGGACCCGTTTGGCGGAGCTACCCAGCCGGGGTAGCCGGGGATCCATCACATTAGTGTTTTAGTTAGTGTTGGCGATGTGGGTGTACAGCAGTTTAGGGGTTAATAGCTTTATTTAGTGTTTTAGTTTGTGTTGGCGATGTCGGGGAACTGCGGTTTAGAGGTTAATAGGTCTAGTATGAAATAGGTTATAGGGCACTTATGATTAACTGAATAAATGTGCCGCTGTAAGATGCCTATTTACCTGAGAGGCAGCATAATTATAGGTGGTGATGTTTATACTGAGCATATTATGACACTGTGATGATTGTACATAGTATTCTTGCAAAGACGAATAATGACTCTTTGTGAGGAGCCCAATAAGACAATATAATTATGACATGCAATAATAATGATTCTTGATGTACTGAACGCACGCATTGTATGCTTCTAACATCACAATATACCTAGAATACATGTGAGTTATATGTTTAACATATACTGTCAATGGCTGGTATTAACAGACACCCATTCTATGAGTCATGAATCCTACTCCCAATGATCTGTGGCTAAGAGTCACACACCCATGAATGACAGATACAGTAGCGCTGATTGGCACAAATGTGGGTGGACTGAAAACACGAATGTTTATTGGCTGAATAACATGGCTCATATAAGGGACAATGTACCGAGGCTTCGGTTTGTCGGTTGTAACTTTAAAGAAGGCCAGCATATAGGCCGAGAAAGGCATTTGGTATTTTAGCTTTCAATTGTGCTCTTCACCCCTGACACCTGAAGCCGACGTATGCAGTTATCGGCCAGGAGACAGGGGGGTGTATCAAGGTGATTTTATTTGCTAATTGGGGGTGGGGTGCCTATGGAAGATTGTTTTTCCCTTTTTTATGCATACTATTAAAGTTAATGTTTTTAGCTTAATCATAGCTTTGTAAGGAAGGAGTGCTGTAAGCCCTTACTTTTTATTTCCCTTTTGTATTATCATTTTTAGGGGTAGCACTGAACCGGTTATTCTAACATTTCTGTTTCCTTATTTACCAGGTCCCAGTGCAAGTATAATCTTTCTGTTGATATATATCCTCATTAGAGATATCAGTGGGGACAGAGGCATTTTGTTCCAGATTTTACTCATAATAAAGTAGACAGACACTGTATATAAGTATTAGTACAGACAATACCTGGTAGAGAAGACTCTACACTATTTTTACACTCCCTAGTATTAGAGAATCTAGTTACAGAGACTAAGCTACTGCCAGGAACAAAGCCATGCTAAAAAGTCAACACTCTCTTAGTTTTCTTTTAAATAAAATATAGTGCACCAAGCATAAAACCATGAAATCTATAAAATACTGCAGAATCTGTTGGTGCTCTACAAATAACTGATAATAATATTAATAATAATAACACTGGTCCACAGCCTCTATCAAACTGCATTTTACACTAAGCAAATGCCGGTCTTCTCATACACCTAGATTTTAAAAGTGCCCCCAAAATTGGCCTAGGAGTTGCCAGAAGGCTGTAAAGGTTCAAAGGCTTCTCTAGTAGTGTACCCAATGATGATAGAACCTTTAGGACCTGATAAGGAGAAAACATTGTGTCAAGAGGAGAGCAGGTTAAGTCCCCTGGCTATGCTGTACCTGTGTCCCTACAAATAGCCTGTGAGTTGTATGTATCAACTGGCTTTCTAGGCATGACAATGTCAATGCAGCTGCAGCAGTATACAGTAGAGAGTCCATCCAGTGCAGGTATCGAGTACTGCAGAGGATTCCAATAGGAAATACCTGAGTACCTTAGAGGGAGGCTAGAGATGATTCCCCATGATGCCTGAGGTTAGTTATAACTGAAGTCTCGTTAGGGAAATGCTGTGCTCTTAACAGGATATTTGTGTGTCCCTGTATAATTCAGCTGCTGTAAAGAGTCTTTTCTGTCTTCTTTGTAAATGATACTCCCCAGGGACTCTGGGTCTCACATAGGTCTGAGCTCACAACTTCTAATCCATAAGCAAGTAGCAGGAACAACCTCTATTCTCAACAATCTCCTAAGAGGCCAAGAACAAAAGAGAGAGAGATGGGAGGTGGGAGGGATTTTATGCTCTAATATGGGTTCTTGACCTCCTCCTAGTGGCTGGAAATATATCCCATATGTTATGGAGGACTGTGGAACATCATCATTTTACAAAATAAATATTTAAATTTGTTTTTCAAGATAGCTGCCACAAGATAAAATTGATGGTGCAAGTGTGCAGCATTACTTCATATATTTAGCACCATATCTGTCTGGCAACAGCCATCTTGGGAAAGCTGACACATTATTTACAAGAAAAAAACTCTTGTTCAGAAGAAGTAAAGGCAAGTGATCCAGTGTTAAGTGTACACCTAATTTATTAAACTTGCAGTGATTGATGAAGTCACTCAAATTCATAAAAGGGACACTGAACCCAAATTTTTTCTTTTGTAATTCAGAAAGAGCATGCAATTTTAAGCAACTTTCTAATTTACTCCTATTATCAATTTTTCTTCTTTCTCTTGCTATCATTATTTGAAAAAGAAGGCATCTAAGCTTTTTTTTTGTTTCAGTACTCTGGACAGCACTTTTTTATTGGTGGATGAATTTATCCACCAATCAGCAAGGACAACCCAGGTTGTTCACCAAAAATGGGCCGACATCTAAACTTACATTCTTGCATTTCAAATAAAGATACCAAGAGAATGAAGAAAATTTGATAATAGGAGTAAATTAGAAAGTTGCTTAAAATGTCATGCTCAATCTGAATCACAAAAGAAAATTTTTGGGTACAGTGTCCCTTTAAACTAGCTGTTGAATGATTAGGCAAACTAGAAATATATCAGTTATTTAAAACAGCATACAGCTAGTTATTCTGCTATGTGACTATGTACTATCTCCATGTCAATTCTATTTTCATTTTTACTTATTCTTCAATTCAGATGGAAGATCAAATCAGCTATAGCTGGGATTATCCTACTGTCAAATGCACCTGCCATTTGAAATAAAACTATACAATTCCTTGCTTATCAGTTTTCTTTATTTGTCTTGTGAGTTGACTACGTGCAGACTCTGGATATGTAATGGGTGGATGTGATGTGCAATTTTTCTTTCTTGAAGAGTTGTTATTTTCAATACATTTGTTTCACACATTGAACTGGTTCTGCTACAATGGAAAATCCTTTTTATACAATTTTACAGCCTCTTAAGAATGCAATGAATATTTACATCCAGCTTACTCCAATATGTCTTATGAATTTGACTTTGTAGACATAATGGTGAACCAGAAAGCAGTACTGATACACAATTTCCCTAAGTTCCCATTCTAACATATCATGTTTCTTACACATAGATGTCAGCCATAAATTGCAAGGAAAATTGTAATTCAATCAAATAACATTCTTCATGCTAAATTCAACCTTATATTAAGAATGCTACTACTTTTTTTTAGAGATGAATGTATGAGAGACACAGCAGGGTTTTTTTATTAAATTATCCCATAGACATAGATAGATTTAAAGGGATACGAAATTCAAGCATATGAAAGAGAAGTAGCTGAACATGTTAAAATATTTTTTGCATGAAAAAAAAAGGTTAATAAGCGTGTCATGAATACATCATGATTCAAGAATGTCATGGGTTAAATCTTTTCTCTTTGTGTCCTTTATTTTAATGTCTGCTATTTACCACTCTTTATACGAACACTATCTACAAAAGGCAAACTTGTGGGGAAGAATGTATTTTTATTATCTACATCGGGTGAACCATATACAATGTGCTATTTGTTCTTCTCAGGCGAGTGATTTTTATGGGCTAAGCTGTCAAAACAGAGTGACAGAAGACTTTGTCCTCTATCAAGACAAGACTCTATCTCGATTAGAGATACTCTAGGATATCTTAAGGCACATTTTAATGACTTTTATGTTACTAGGTGACTGAAAATAATCATCATGATATCACAATGGGATTGATTATAAATGTATGGGTACTGGATAAACCTAAATAAAATCATAACATATCCTATAACTTCAGGATGTGCTTGCTGTTTGGTTTATGGCATGCCATGAAAATGGGTGGCTACCCTCCTTGTCCCCACTCTGGAAGGGGCCTTGCTAGAAACCTGACTTCAGAATTATTTTCATTTAATGATGAATTTAGCAAAATAACATTGTCTTTCACATGGGAAGCTAGTACAGCATGTTTGACCATTCTTCATTCCAGTTCCCTGGGACAGAGACTATTCTGGTAAAGTTATAGGTTCTGCTGCAGTTTCTCTATTTTATTTTAAAAACTGTGTTGCTTTGTGTGTAATTCTGTTTGTTTATTCATTTTTTATACAAATGCACTGTGACTATTTTTGTTCATAATAAATATTCCTTTATTAAGTTTTCCCAGTATAATATCTGTACCACATTACCAAATAAACTAGTAATAACAGTATTGTGTTTTTTTAGATTGATTTTTGCCAAATTGTCTTGTGATTTTAATCTATTAGTCTGGGTTTTCTTTAGGATTTCCCATATAATAATCCTGAGGTGGTGGCAGCAGAGATAGTTTGGTGTGGGTGGCAATAATGGGAAGTCTGGACATTTATTTTATTTATTTCTAGTACAGACTAGCGAGTGCTTGTTAACCCTTCCACCCACAGGCTCAGCTGGAGTGGCTACACTTTGACAAATTTTTTGAAATGGAAAGGGTCAGTTAACCATTTCTGTTACAAACTGGTGACTGTTGCAGGGTTGTTTAACCCTCTTTCTATCACAATGCTGTTTAAAATAATACTGAAACTCGAAGGAAATGCTTGTTTGTTCACACTCAGTAGTGTCCTGGTTTATAATGAGAATACTTGCATCAAAACTGGTAAAAAAAAAAAAAAAATCCACTGCAGGAATAAAAGAAAAAAGCACTTTTTGGACAGGACTATCAAAAATGTAAAAAAAAGATACTGTGAGGGTGAGGGGAGGTGTCTTTTTAACTCAGTATACAGGAATTGAAAAACAAAACAAGTCTTTTCTTGAACAAACTTTACTGAAGTAATGTAAGGCAGCAACAGGCACTTTGAGATCATAATCCAACTTGATAAAAATCAAATAAAAGTCTTTTACAAATTAACACTTTAAGCACAAGTCTCTCAGCAAGCACAGACTACCCAGCAGGTACTGTTTGTGAGATCTCTTTTATAATGTCCAGGTACAAGATAAGCATACACAGGTATCACCATAGAGATTCTTGGGTTTCAGATATCACTGTACAGATGCCAGGTTTCAGGAAGAGGATAAGCATACACAGGTATCACTATTGAGATGCTTGGTTTCAGGAAGAGGATAAGCATACACAGGTATTACCATAGAGATGCTTGGTTTAAGGAAGAGGATAAGCATACAAAGGTATCACAGAAGAGATGCTTGGTTTCAGGAAGAGGATAAGCATACACAGGTATCACAGCAGAGGCGCTTGGCTTCAGAAAAAGGTAAGCATACACAGGTATCACAGCTGAGGTGCTTGGTCTCATAAATAAGGTAATCATACACAGGTATCACAGCTGAGTTTCTTGGTCTCAGAAGCAAGGTAAGCATACAGTCTCAGAAGCAATGTAAGAATACACAGGTATCACAGCAGTGGTGCTTGGCTTCAGAAGCAATGTAAGCATACACAGGTATTACAGCTGAGGTGCTTGGTCTCAGAAGCAAGGTAAGCATACACAGGTATCTAGGTCCACTCTTCAACTGTTGGGATGACCCCGGTCTTCCATTTTTTGGGAATTAATCTTTTAGCACCAGTGATCATTATGAGTAGTAAGGTCCTCTTGTGTGTTTCCCTAATTTTGGGTAAGTTAAGAAGGAGCATCGTCTCCGGTGTATTGGGTATGAGGGTCTGTAATTTGTCAGACATAAGGTCTAACATTTTTGGCCCAAACCCTTGTAGTTTAGGGCATGACCACCATATATGCAGAAGGGAGCCATGCTCCCCACACCCCCTCCAGCACAGTGGGCTTGCTGTTGGGAAATACATGTGGAGTCTTGCTGGTGTTAGGTACCACCTGCATAACAATTTTAAATATATCTCCTGTACTATGGCAGAAACCGACAAGCGTTTTGTGAATTGAAAAGATCTAAGCCAGTCATCCTGGTCAATCTCTTTATTTAAGTCTTTGTTCCAAGCCATGGTGTACGTCGGAAGTTGTGCCTCTCTGGGTGCAGATAGCAGCTTGTATACTAAGGAGATTAGTTGTTTTGTTGGTGCAGATGTTTTGCATAAGTGTTCAAACGTAGTGAGTGTTCTTGAAAAGTTTTCTTTATGTTGGTGGTGTGTAAGGTAGTAAGTGAGTTGGTGGTATCTCAACCAGGAGGAAAAAACATTGCCACACTTTTTTGACAGATGCTTTTGGGAGCCTATCTTGCCATTTTCCATCGCAAAGTGCAATGTGCCATCTCTCAGACTTTATGGGCTGCTTAAACGCGTGCCTAAAAGGTTGTAGGGTAGTTCTGGGTTCTCTATAATTGGCATTAATGGAGAATACTTAGAGGACAGGTGTGTGCTAGTATTTACTGACCTGTCCCACTCACGCAGTACCTCCAGCAATAAAGGATAGTTGTTTAAGCTCTTGGGACGCAGCTCTGAAGGAATCCATGCCAGCGTACCCACATTCTTCAACTGGCAAATTTGGCCATCCAAACACACCCAGGCTTTGTGTGTGGTATTATGGGACCATTCTATAAGTCGCTGTAAGAGTATTGCACGTCTATAATTATTCAAGTCAGGAAACCCCAGTCCCCCCCTATCTTGTGTTAAGTACATCATTTTTCTTGGTACTCACGGCTTTGTGCCTCTCCTGATGAATTGCTCTAGAATTTTTTGTAAAAGGGGCAAGAAGTCTTTTGGTAATTGTATTGGGAGGGTTTGTAATAGGTGCAATATACGCGGGAGGATGTTCATCTTGATCACCCCAATTTTGCCTAACCATGTAAGTGGTTTGTTCCTCCATGATGAGAGGTCTCCTATTATTTCTTTTTTTAAGCCTAAGAAATTATCTTTAAATAATTCTTGAGGGTTCAGAGTTATATATATACCTAAGTATTTCAGTTTTGAGGATGCGACGGGAACGCCATGTACTGTTTGCAGAAAGTGTATTTGTTCTGTTGGGGCGTTAATGTTTAGTAATTCTGATTTTGAGAGATTTAAATGGAAATTAGTCAGGGTTCTGTATGTTTGTAATTCGTTTAGGAGTTCAGGAATAGATATACCTAAGTTTGTGAAGGTAAATAAGATATCATCTGCGTATAGCGCCTGTTTATGTTCAGCCTCTCCTACCCTTATTCCTTTAATACTATTATTTTCTCTAACCTTCTGTGCAAGGGCTTCGATGGATAAGGCAAAGAGGAGTGGAGACAGGGGACACCCCTGCCTTGTACCGTTAGTAATCCTAAATGTGTTCGATAGTGTACCGTTCACTCAAACACGCGCGTTTGGGCTGGAATATACTGCAAAAGTCATATTTATGAATGCGTCACCGAAAGTCATAGCCTTCATGACTTGACACGGGAACAACCAATCGACCCGGTCGAAGGCCTTCTCTGCGTCAGTTGAAAGGAGGGCCGCGGGTATAGCCTGCGAGCGGGCATACTGAACTAATTGTATCACTTTACAGGTGTTGTCCCTAGCCTCTCGGCCAGGCACAAAGCCCACCTGCTCTGTTGAGAGCAAGCTCGGTAAATGCTTGTTTAGATGATTAGAAAGAATTTTGGCTAGTATCTTAATATCTGAGTTCAATAATGATATGGGTCTAAAGTTTTCTGTAACTGTAGGTGGTTTGCCAGTCTTTGGTATTACCGTGATATGAGCCTCGAGCATAGAAGAGCTAAGATGGGGCTTCTCTATCAAATCATTAAAAAGCTGCAGCATTGTAGGGGCTAGAGACTTGATAAATGTCTTGTAGTATTTTGGGGTTAGTCCATCAGGCCCTGGGCTTTTACCACTTGGCAGGTCTTTAATTGCCAGGTTTAGTTCTTCATGTGTAATTGGGGTATCTAGTTTATTAGTGTCTGAGTCATCTAGTTTTGGTAGATTAATTGTGGCTAGATATTTGTCTATAGCCTGTTTTTTCTCTAGGTTTTGTGCATGGGTTTTTGTCTCAACATTAATATTATATAATGCTGTGTAGTATGTACTAAATGCATCAGCAATCCCTTTGTTGCATTTCAACATGTATCCGTCTATTGCTTTAATATAGTGTATATGTGACTTAAGCTGTTGTTTCTGTAATGATCGGGCTAATAATTTACCAGGTTTATTTCCCCCTTCGTAGTAGTGTTGTTTAATTTATAGCATCTTGCATCAGTAGGCCTCCATGAGGTGTTGTCTAAGATCTAATCTGGTTTGTGTCAATGTTTTCCCTACTTCTGTATCAAGTGGGTCGTCTTTATGCTTGAGTTCTAGGGCTGCTATTGTGTGTAGAAGGTTCAAGTGTTTTAGCCTATATTGTTTTCATAGCCTAGCCGCATTTTTAAGAAATTCACCACGCAGAACACATTTGTGGGCCTCCCACATAGTGGGTAGGGATGTGTGTGTTGGATTGTTGTGTACTAGATAGTCTGTCAAATACTTTTGGAGGTCAGCTTTAATTAATGACTGGTCAAGAAGAGTGTCGTCTAGCCTCCAAATGTAGGTTGTGGGAGGTATATAGGGCCATAATACGGAGCAGGTAACCGGGGTGTGATCTGACCAGGAAATTGAGCCAATATTACTTGTGCTAATCATATCTAACCCTGTGGGGTCTGTGAAAATGTAGTCAATTTGGGAATATTTGTTGTAAGGGGGGAGTAGTAGGTAAAATCTTTTATAGATGGGTTTATTGTTCTCCAAATATTGTGCAAATTTAACTCAGAGATAGTTGCCCTGATCGATTTAATCACTGTGTCCGGGACACTGGTTGAGCCACTAGACGTGTCTAGGTGTGGTTCAAGAAGGACATTGAAGTCGCCAGTTAGGAATACTGGTCCCTTAGCGTGGTCCAGTAGGGCTTTAGAGAATTTTTTAATGAACTTGTGATGTTTTGTGTTCAGGGTGTATACTGTAGATAGTGTTATTGGGTGGTCATACAATGTACCTGACAAGACTATAAACCGCCCTTCCGGGTCTTTCTCAACATGTGTGACTTGGAGAAGTACTGAGTTGTGGATTAAGATGCATACCCCACACTTCTTGGATGTACCCGATGCAAAAAATGCGGTAGAAAACTGAGTGTTATACCACTTGGGCTCTTTTCCTCTACGGAAGTGTGTTTCCTGAAGAAATAGAATATGGCTGTACAAATCTTTAATTTCTCTAAAAGCGATGGATCTCTTACCTGGGTTATTGAGAACCTTTGCATTGATAGTTGTAAAGGTAAGACTGTGTGTAGAAAATCTACTCGGTTGTCCAGCCATCATGAAGAGAGCCGGTGAGAGAAAAAAAGGGGGGATAAAGGAGAAGAGATAGAGGATAAGTTGGTTAGGGAAAGGAAAGGGAGAGGTTAGAAGGAGTAGATATATAGATAATTAGTACGTCCAACACTCTGGTCTGGACTCTGGGATGGGAAAGTGTAATGCGGTCAGTTGTACCTGAAAAATAGACAGTATATTTATATCTACACACAAAATAAAAGTATAACAATCAACAATGAGGGTAATAGTCCATGAGGTCCCATGGCTCGATCATACATAAAGTACCCACAAACCAGGAAGCCCTAGTCTTGGGTATGTTATTGAGTTAAGCATAACTAGAAAAATAGGGGGGATTGTCTCTGCTTCTCCTGTGGTGTAAAGGGTCAATTAGTTATGCTTTTGCCCAGTTATTGAGCCGTTTTGGCCTCCTGGACTAGGAGCTCATTTAAAACACGGCCTGAGTGGCCAAGCTCCGCCCCCCTGGAATTGACAGTTTAATGCTTTATAGCGCTCAGTAGCTGCTTCACCCTAAACTTGCGATCTCCCACTATTTACTCTTGACCTAGTCTAACTTACTTCCTAGTTACTTTTTCCTATGGCCTTATCCATCTATCTTAACTATAAATAATGTCCTGCAAACCTTTTTACCTGCTATTTGTACTTGTCTATCACAGGTCATAATTTGCGCTTATTGTTGCTTTTCATAATGCTTTAGTTTATACAGCTGCCTCTTATAATAACTCTGATCAGTCCTATTATCATTTTCCTCATATTATTTTTATTATCGGTTATTTGTAGAGCGCCAACAGATTATGCAGCGCTAGCATACCACCATCTACCCTTGGATAATCTCATTGTTGGGATGTCTATCTATACATTAATATATATTATTTAAGCTTGATGTGCATATTGTAAATGATTTATTATATATGTTATCACTATAATAGATATCAATATACCAGTTACTAGTACCCAGTGTAGACACCCTTCTATTCTAAAGGTTTCAATGAGACTTCAATTTAGAGATCCAAACTGGGCTACCTCTAAAATAATAGTAATCTCTACTCATACAGGAAGCAGAGGCCCACATTTAGTTTAGCATGCAAGCTGGGAAGTCAAAGCTAATGACATATATATAACATGTGTTTACCTTACATACGGCTAGATTTAGAGTTTTGTCGGTAAGGACCCGCGTAGCTAACGCTGGCTTTTTTCTGGCCGCACCATAAAAATAACTCTGGTATTGAGAGTCCACAGAAAGGCTGCGTTAGGCTCCAAAAAAGGAGGGTAGAGCATATTTAACGCAACTTCAACTCTCGATACCAGAGTTGCTTACGGACGCGGCCAGCCTCAAAAACGTGCTCGTGCACGATTCCCCCATAGGAAACAATGGGGCTGTTTGAGCTGAAAAAAAACCTAACACCTGCAAAAAAGCCGCGTTCAGCTTCTAACGCAGCCCCATTGTTTGCTATGGGGAAACACTTCCTACGTCTGCACCTAACACTCTAACATGTACCCCGAGTCTAAACACCCCTAACCTTACACGTATTAACCCCTAATCTGCCGCCTCCGCTATCGCTGACCCATGCATATTATTATTAACCCCTAATCTGCCGCTCCGTAAACCGCCGCTACTTACATTATCCCTATGTACCCCTAATCTGCTGCCCTAACATCGCCGACCCCTATATTATATTTATTAACCCCTAATCTGCCCCCCACAACGTCGCCTCCACCTACCTACACTTATTAACCCCTAATCTGCCGAGCGGACCGCACCGCTATTATTATAAAGTTATTAACCCCTAATCCGCCTCACTAACCCTATAATAAATAGTATTAACCCCTAATCTGCCCTCCCTAACATCGCCGACACCTAACTTCAATTATTAACCCCTAATCTGCCGACTGGAGCTCACCGCTATTCTAATAAATGTATTAACCCCTAAAGCTAAGTCTAACCCTAACACTAACACCCCCCTAAATTAAATATAATTTTACTCTAACGAAATTAATTAACTCTTATTAAATAAATGATTCCTATTTAAAGCTAAATACTTACCTGTAAAATAAATCCTAAAATAGCTGCAATATAAATTATAATTATATTATAGCTATTTTAGGATTAATATTTATTTTACAGGTAACTTTGTATTTATTTTAACCAGGTACAATAGCTATTAAATCGTTAAGAACTATTTAATAGCTAAAATAGTTAAAATAATTACAAATTTACCTGTAAAATAAATCCTAACCTAAGTTACAATTAAACCTAACACTACACTATCAATAAATTAATTAAATAAAATACCTACAATTACCTACAATTAAACCTAACACTACACTATCAATAAATTAATTAAATACAATACCTACAAATAACTACAATGAAATAAACTAACTAAAGTACAAAAAATAAAAAAGAACTAAGTTACAAAAAATAAAAAAATATTTACAAACATAAGAAAAATATTACAACAATTTTAAACTAATTACACCTACTCTAAGCCCCCTAATAAAATAACAAAGCCCCCCAAAATAAAAAAATGCCCTACCCTATTATAAATTACTAAAGTTCAAAGCTCTTTTACCTTACCAGCCCTAAACAGGGCCCTTTGCGGTTCATGCCCCAAGAAGTTCAGCTCTTTTGCCTGTAAAAAAAAACCATACAATACCCCCCCCCAACATACAACCCACCACCCACATACCCCTAATCTAACCCCTCGGTTTAGGGGTACATAGGTAGTTTATGGGTGTTAGTGTACTTTAGAGTACAGTAGTTAAGAGCTTTATGAACCGGCGTTAGCCCAGAAAGCTCTTAACTACTGACTTTTTTCTGCGGCTGGAGTTTTGTCGTTAGATTTCTAACGCTCCCTTCAGACACGACTCTAAATACCGGTGTTAGAAAAATCCCATTGAAAAGATAGGATACGCAATTGACGTAAGGGGATCTGCGGTATGGAAAAGTCGCGGCTGAAAAGTGAGCGTTAGACCCTTTTTTTAATGACTCCAAATACCGGAGGTAGCCTAAAACCAGCGTTAGGAGCCTCTAACGCTGGTTTTCAAGGCTACCGCCAAACTCCAAATCTAGGCCATAATGATCTGTGTTATGCAGTTATTTTATATCATACCTTTGACTATACTTGTGGATATTTATTTATGCCTCACACTGCCCTGATATAACCTTATTGCCTGCATGACTTTCTATATACTTGTATAGGATATATAAGTGTGCTATGATTGGCATACTAAGCTATGTTCCTAAATGTGGTGGCATCCTAGATATTTATGTCTCTGAAGTTATTTGTATATTAGCTGTTGGTGTGTAGTATAGACTTCCTCCTATACTAAACTTTGAATTAATTTCACCTATATATCAGAAGGTCCACTTATGACCCATTATAATATATAACTGGGCATCTGTTTATGTTATAGTTATCTATTTTGCTCACATTATCTAGATTTCTAAGCTATATTTGTCTAAGATGTGATGGTGACCATTGAGTTAAATATTATATTTTCTTACTTACTATGTCTAACAGATGTTGATCTTTCTTTATGCATGTACTAAGGCCCATAAGTGGCCACCTCTATTGTCAGTATTCCTCTTCATTGTACCATTAGAGTAGCCAGGTCCAAAAGTGACCTTCTAAGCTATATGTGGAACATTCGCTAAAGAAAACCAGGTTTCATTTATATATACTCAATTTTATTGTAGACATAATTAATCTATCACTGATGTTTATAATCTACTTTGTGCATCCTGATTGTAGGATATCATTTTCATATTAATGTGTGTTTACAATTTAGAGGTAGGTTATCACTTCATAATTATTGTTATTAGGCCAAATATGTAACCAGATAACATGTGAATTAACACCTAACACACTTTTAATTGTATATTATGCTATATTATTCAGAACATAACCTATCCTCTGATTATTATTATCAAATATGAATGATAAAGTAAGAAAGAAGGTGAAGATAAAGCGCTAAAAGGGTCCCAGAAAGATCAATGTATATAAAATCCACTTGTAATATACCTTGGCCAAGTATACAGTGTTGGACTCAAAACAAAAAATTGAATTTTAAGCTTCTGAACTCAGTACATTAACGCTGTCTTCTACAAATTAGTGATTACAGCCTGTGTTTTGAGTCCAAAAATTTACACTTGGCCAAGGTATATTACAAGTGGATTTTATATCCATTGATCTTTCTGGGACCCTTTTAGTGCTTTTTCTTCACCTTCTTTCTTAAAGTTGTATATACCTGCAAAAAAACAGGCTCTATAAACTCTAACACAAACAACAAAGCAAATTAATCTAACTCTTGCTACTACGTGATTGTTATTATTGCAGGACAATCATAGGAATATGAACTCATCTCTCTAAAATAAGGGACTTTTCTATAACATGATTCAATAGGGGGAGATGGGGTGTTCTTTAGAGTCATGAATAGGGATGGACAAATGTGCTGAAGGTGTAATTCTTTTGGTAGAATGAATAGTCCTGTGGACATTCGTTTTGGACAATTGAATGTTGATAAGAATGAAAAAAAGTTTTTGAATGTTCATAATTAGATTGAATATCCACATTCAAAATTTAGAATATAACTTTCGATTTAACAAATACTATTCAGAAGTTCAATAGTTCATGTGATAGGGAATTTAGTAAATTGATACATAATAGATACAAATATATCAATTCAAATGTTTCTATTTCGAATATTGCATAATTCAAATATTACATTTCAACTTCAAGAGAGCATTAGAAATACTATTAGAAATATATTGATTTTAATTTTTCAAATTTGAATAGTGCATAATTCGAATCTAATTATTAGAAAAATTCAAATCGAATATAACATTTAAAGAGAGCATTGGAAATACTATTACATTAAATGAATGTTGGAAATCATTTTTATAATGTTGCAAAACATTTGCCCAACCCTAGTCATGAGACATACAAAAATAGGAAAAATACTCTGAAAATTTTGTAATTGTTATGAAAAACTACTGGCAGCCTGAGGGACACAGGAACATACAGCAGGACCGCTGCTTTTTAAGCTATCTGCCACTTTAGAGATGTTGAACATAACCCCTTAACAATGGGCACAGGTTTTGCCCATGTCAGCAAGACCGTGTTATATCTGCATGCGTCCAGAAGTGAGGCATGCTGTACAATCACAGATTCTCCTTTATCTGCAAAGCTGAGCTAGTAAGTAGTAACCAACCTGATGACAATACTCTGTCACCACTCAAGGGGGCGCTAATATACACAGAATATATATAGTGCTAGATCACTCCTATAATGTCAACAGATTACAAAATACAACAAAAATATA
Source organism: Bombina bombina (assembly GCF_027579735.1). Taxonomy (NCBI): domain Eukaryota; kingdom Metazoa; phylum Chordata; class Amphibia; order Anura; family Bombinatoridae; genus Bombina; species Bombina bombina. The sequence continues at coordinate 905,706,920 of NC_069500.1, forward strand.
ATGTATATATAGTGTGAAAAATATACAAAATGATATAACTTATCAGTCCATAGGTGAATCAATCACTGAAAAAAGTGTTGTCCATTTGGACTTGCTTCCAATGGTCTATTATTCTTGAATTCACGGCAGCTCCTTCCCAAATAGAAGAGGTTAACTGGAATCTGTGATGGTATAGTTATTTCATGATGAAACCAATACAATATAAACACATAGTTAAAATCCAATTCTTTGATGTGTGTAGATATCTATTTAACCCTTATGTTTGTCAGGCATAGTTATTTCATGATGAAACCAATACAATATAAACACATAGTTAAAATCGAATTCCTTGATGTGTGTAGCACATTGTGCCCTTAGTGTATACCCTTAAATCTAAAATTGAATAATTTAATGTACTAATTAGCTAAAAACTCCAAATTCATATTCTTGTGTCTTTTGTTAAAAAATACAACATTCTTTTTTTTAATTTTTTTTTATATACAAAATATATAATATAATAGCCCCCCCCATTCAATCTAATGATTGGTATCTTTAATTGTATTTATCGTAAGTGTACAGGATTAAATGTATTTAATAATTTATGGCTTATTATTGTGTTAACTGAGGATTGGTAGAACGGTATCGCAACTTGCCCTATTAGAGAGAGAAAATATCGGCATTTCAGTTAACACAATAATAAGCCATAAATTATTAAATAAATTTAATCCTGTACACTTACGATAAATACAATTAAAGATACCAACCATTAGATTGAATGGGGGGCTATTATATTATATATTTTGTATATAAAAAAAATAAAAAAATAAAAAAGAATATTGTATTTTTTAATAAAAAACACGAGAATATGAATTTGGAGTTTTTCCGCTAATTAGTACATTAAATTATTCAATATTAGATTTAAGGGTATACACTAAGGGCAAAATGTGCTACACACATCAAGGAATTGGATTTTAACTATGTGTTTATATTGTATTGGTTTCATCATGAAATAACTATGCCTGACAAACATAAGGGTTAAATAGATATCTAATTAAGGGGAACAGCTGTGTTTAGGGGTGTAAACACCCTAATGTGTTTCTATTGGTTAAATGTAGTATATATTCTTGAGCTCTCAGTCAGGTTGTTAGATGCCTGAGGAAACAGCAAGCTAGCTGAGAAACTAGTTGCATTTTAATACACAGTGATATATGTATAAACTGTGCTTTTAAAGACCATTGTCTTAATAAAAGTGATTTTAAAACTTATCATTTGACTGAGAGCCTGTCCATGTTTGTTTGTGGTTGGAGACTACAACCTAGACTGAGACCTGTGGGAAAAAAACAGTGAGCTGGTACACTGTGAGATTCCAGTATGCACTACTAAGCATGAGGGAGTGCTGACGCACTTGTGAGTACCTGAACATCTGTTATCACATATTTGTACACTATCTGTAATTTATTACACTAGGAGGCGCCCTTCTGTGTGTTTGTTTTATACCATCACAGATTCCAGTAAAGCTGAGCTAGTAAACCCTTTCACAACCATGCAATGTACAGGGTACATCGGTCTTTAAGGCATTAAATCATCCTAGAATTATTTATCCAGGATGATTGACAAGCTCTGACCAGAAACAATGTTTAATATCTGCATTAGGAGCTCTACATTTCTAACATAATATGTTGTCATTTCTATACCATTTGGAGAGTTTCCTGGGTGTGCAATATAATTGATTATTTTAAAATGCGACTCCCTCCATGATATTATGTATGTAGCTTTTACAATGCTATTTTAACTGAATATTATCTCTTCTTCTGCAAGTGCACAAAGTACCGTCTTCCATTTATTATGCAGTGCCTGTATATGTTTCTGGCTCAAATGAATCAGAGCAATGTTATAAGCCATAGAGATTGTATATTTCCCTTGTTGATATAATTTGATAGCATCTTCTAAGTCACCCAAATGCCAGTTTGTGCCATATTTAGCTTTCAACTTATTATAAAAATGTCTAATCTGGAAACATGCATAGAAATTTGTTTTAGCTAATTGGAACTCCATTGCAATTACTTTGAATGATTTAATATAGCCTGTTAAATCATCTTTTAACTGTGAAACATTGGAAAGGCCCTTATTATTCTCCGCTGAGCATCTTGATATTTTCCCTTGCCAAACAAAGGTAGAGCGCATCCTGTTGAATCTATTGATATATTTACATTTCATAATCACTGGTATATTTTTCAATAGATACAGCATACATGGGAATGTAATAGATTTTATCAACATTATTCTTGCAAAGATCGAAATTAGTAGAGATACCCAAGCTTTAAGATCTTCATTACATCTATTCAGGCACATTGCAAAATTTTGCAGATACCAATGATTAGGATTTTTACTAATATTAATATCAAGTTATTTTATATATTCAACAATTTTAAATGGGTACATTGGCTTTCTGAGGAGTTAGTGATCCCATACTTTCTGATTTTTCGGGGTTGATTTTATACATTAACTGATTTGATATGTCAAGAAATTGTTTAATACTTTGTTTTGTATAATTGAGAAATATTAGTAAATCATCCATGAATAAAGATATAACTAATTTATGTTTCTGGATACATATTCCTAGCATTTCCTGTCTTAGTCTGATTGCTATAGGTTCGATTAAAAGATTGAACAGAAGGGGTGATAAAGGGCTGCTTTGCCTTGTGCCTTTCTCCAACTGAATATTGAATGTCAATTCATTATTCACAATTATGTTAGAGATATGGTTCTTATATATCAGATGGATAAAGGGGTTATATTACCATAAAAAAACTTTTCTAATGCTGTACATAGGTGATCCCATGTTATTGAATCAAAAGCTTTTTCTGCGTCAACCGAAAGTAATGCTAAATCAGATTCATTCTCTGTTTTCTGTAGTCTACTTTATTCCAAAAATAATTTAAAACAGTAAACACCCTGCCAATGTTTCTGGCAGGTTTACACCCTATCATGATGCCTGATTAATCTTGGTGTATTACATTGTGTAGGACTTTTTAAAGCCTATTTGCTATAATAATATATCTAAAACTGTATATAGTTATATAGATATATTGGTTTAGAGTTATATTTTACGAATAATAATTATCTGAAATATATAGAAATATATTTTTAAAAATAAAAAGAACATTTTCTTCTATGTGAAGAACATTGGAATTTAAAATATTCATAACTGCTTTTAGGTTTAGTGAGGTAGGTCTAACACAGTGTTGGGTTAGTGAGAGAGCGATAAGTGTAAAGTTTTTTTTTTTTTTTTTTTAAAAAGAGAGCTCCATTAAAGCCCCACTTGTGATCTGGCCCAATATTAGCAAGAATGAAAAAATCTGAATATTAAAGCGAATGAAACCCCCATTTTTTTATTTCATGATTCAGATAGAACATACAATTTTAAACAACTTTCCAATTTAATTCAATTTTACTTTATTATCTTTGTATCCCTTATTGAAGGGGAAGCATTGCACTACTGGGAGATAACTGAACACATTGCTGAGCTAATGATGAGAGGTACCTAGGTTTACTTTTCAACAAAGAATACCAAGAGAACAAAGCAAATTAGATAATAGAAGTACATTGGAAAGTTTTTAAAATTGTATTCTTTATCCGAATCATGAAAGAAAATTTTAGGGTTTCATGTCCCTTTAAAAAATGGGCCATCATTTAAGTAGTAGTACTAAGGGGTATTATTATTATTATTATTATTATCGGTTATTTGTAAAGCGCCAACAGATTCCGCAGCGCTATAAACAAAGGCAGAGTACAACAAAACAATTATAGGGATCAGATGGGTAGAGTTGTACTGTTGTAGTCAGCTCTTAAGAAGGTGATCTACAAACAACTGGACTCTTAGGCTTACATGCTAAGGGGGTTCAGGGGATAGCAATGGAGGAGAGGAACTGGTATAAAGAAAGGTTAGCATAGGTTGTATGCATCCCTGAACAGTAGAGTCTTTAGGGAGCGCTTGAAGCTTTCAAAACTAGAAGAGAGTCTTGTGGAGCGAGGCAGAGAGTTCCACAAGATGGGAGCCAATCTGGAGAAGTCCTGTAAACGGGAGTGTGATGAGGTGACAAGAGAGGAGGAGAGTAGGAGGTCATGAGCAGAGCGAAGGGGACGGGAGGGAGAGTATCTGGAGACAAGGTCTGAGATATAGTGGGGAGCAGTGCAGTTGAGGGCTTTGTATGTCAGAATGAGAATTTTGTGTTTGATCCTAGAGGCAAGAGGAAGCCAGTGAAGGGATTGACAGAGAGGTGCAGCAGATGAAGAGTGACGTGTAAGGAAGATGAGCCTGGCAGAGGCATTCATTATGGATTATAAAGGAGCTAGGTGGCAGATGGGGAGACCAGAGAGGACAGAGTTACAGTAATCGAGGCGGGAAAGAATGAGAGAGTGGATTAAAATCTTAGTTATTATTTAGGTATTATTAGTTAGGTATTTATTGTACAATGTATTTTTTTCATTCTGTGACATGAAAGACTGTTTTATATCCATTTAACTGGTTTGTAGCTTTATTTCATGCATATGATAACATGAACTGTTTTATAGAGTGAGTTTTTCTTTTTTTAATTATTTTGCTTTGTAAAGTTAAGACATGTTTGTGATACCAGGACCTATCACAATGGAACTTGTTCTGTGCTCCAAGAAGTGACTCCATTAGATATGATGGTCCTTAACTTTACTTATTGTATTCTGTATCTTCTGAGTTGCAAAGTTGAGTCGAGATATTATTCTCACGAACGGCCTCTATACCAACTGACAGTTATCTGCCATTTTATCCTGCTGATCAAATATAGCAATTGTTACCTCCGGGCAATACTTGCTATGGTATCCGCTGACAACTACCTCACATCTGTATTCTGCTGATTAACACCTGCTGTTTTATCTTATCTAGATCTCCTATTGTGCTGTTAGGAATTGTTATTAAATAAAAATATTATAGCATTTTTTCCTTTGTATTTTTAAATTTTATATGTAATGCCATGAGTTCACAAACATTATGTCATTAATACACAGCAATGCTGTTTAATACAGGATACAATGGGTACCAACTTTGTGCCAGGTGCACTAAATATTTTTTTCGCTCACGCACAAACACTGCTGGAAGTAAACTTTTAACGAAGGAGGGTTAGCGTGCGTATTGCAAGTTGAAAGTAAATTATTTGCACCCAAGTGGAACCCAATGCTCACTAACTCCAGTACGGATATTGTGACCATGTTAACATGTTCTCCACATTGACTTTAATGTCAATTAAACCTGAAGTCACTATTTTACATAACAATATTCTTCACATAGAAGAACATTTTTTTTTTTTTTTAAATATATATTTCTATATATATCTGATAATTTATTTGTAATACATATATATATACATGTGTGTGTGTGTATATATATATATATATATATATATATATCACACACACACAGGTACAGATATATATAGGAATATATATATTTAAAAATACTAAGAACATTTTCTACTATGTGAAGAACATTATAAAATATTAAAACGGATTAAAAAATATTTTCACGTTTAAAGGTATTTGAGTGGAAAGGGCTTCAAATTGTATATAAATATATGTGTAAGTATGTGGATTTGTTTCATAGTTAGAGATCCAAAGTGAGAGATCCTTCTCTGGAGTTTGGTATAAATAGAGCTCTTAGGTCATTCTCTCTGTCATTTTGCCCATATAGCCATGTTGACTATGTTGATTTACGTACCCCTTGTATTGTGGGCTTATGTGTTTTTTGTGTAAATGGATTAATTTCATCCACACTAATAAGGTTAGGCTAACATTAATGACTGGATAACACCAATTAGAGCTTAAAGAGGCAGTCTACTTGAAGATGTTTATTGTTTAAAAAGATTGACAATCCCTTTATTACCAATTCCCTAATTTTGCATAACCAACACTTTTTACCTCTGTGATTACATTGTATCTAAGCCTCTGCAGACTGCCCCCTTATCTCAGTTCTTTTGACAGACTTGTGTTTAGCCAATCAATGCTGACTCATAAATCTCCCCCCTGGAGTGAGCACAATTTTATCTATATGGCACACATGAACAGGCACCGTCTAGCTGTTAAAAACTGTCAAACTGCCTTGAGATAAGAGGCGGCCTTGAAGGGCTTCAAAATTAGCATATGGGCCTACCTAGGTTTAGCTGTCAACAAAGAATACCAATAGAGCAAAACAAATTTGATGATAAAAGTAAATTGGAAAGTTGTTGAAAATTGCATGCCCCATCTGAATCATGAAAGTTTAATTTTGACTAGAACCCTTTAACTAAAATTTAAGTTTAGAAGATAAGATTAAATAGCATGTTATAGCTTAGTCTCTCATTCCTAAAATATAATGGACAATTATGTAAAGATGAGTTTTAAAACACATCGGTATCTCTGTTTGTCAATTAACAAATATTAAAGGGACATGAAACCCATTTTTTTTCTTCCATGATTCAAATAGCAGATACAATTTGCTATCACGTCTCTTATTGTATAATCTATCATTCAAATATGTTAAAACTTGACAATAAAGTCAAAGTTAAACTTTCATTATTCAGATAGAGCATGCGCCATGCAATTTTAAAAACTAATTTGCTAAAGGAGCAGAGTGCACAACTGGGAGCTAACTGAACACATTTAGTGAGCCAATGACAGAAGGCATATATGTACAGCCATCAATCAGCAACTTGCTCTAAATAGTGCGCTGCTGATGAGCCTTCCTAGGTGTGCTTTTCAACAAAGAATACCAAGAAAATGAAATACGGTAATAGAAGTAAACTAGAAAGTTGTTTAAAACTGAATCTGAATAATGAAAGTTTAACTTTGACTTTATTGTCCCTTTAACATATTCTGATGATTATTTATACAGCAAGAGGAGTACTGGAACCATATATGAATAACATAGAAATGTTTTTTGTGTATTTTTGTTCTACTAAATCTAATGATTACAATCATTCAGCTATGCGTAGGACTGAGCTAAAATAATAAAATATGAATGCTATTGTTGGAGTACAAAAACTTCAGAATGAATCATTTAATATTGTAAAAGCAGCACTAGTTATTACCTAGTAATACCCTCCGACATATATAAGAATATGCACATGATTAATTGTATACCTACATAATACAACACTAATAGATGTGATTATATAATGTATGAAATTTCCCAAACAATTATTCTGACAATATCTGCTGACCCTGACCAGCCCATTGTATCCTATATCCCAGGGCTCCATAAACCCAGGAGCTAGGGAGCCACTGGCTCCTTGAATTCTAACCCTGGCTACTAACTTTTTGGACTATTCTCTGTATATCTATATACAAATACCCCTGTTTGGCTCCTAAAAGTATACCTGGCTCCTACATATTATTCTTGGTTCCTATATGTTAAATTTTTCAACCATTGATTAGCTCTTGATGTTGTTACCTGCTGATTGTACATGACATTTTATCTGCTGCCCATTACCTGATCCTGACCGATAGACCTGTTTTAATTTTTAAGATCTGCTGACCACTATTTGATCCCCATGTACTTGTAAGCTCTGCTGATCATCTCAGTCTACTGAGACCTTTTATTTATTACCCGACCTTTAAGCCTCTCTGGCTTTTGTCTGACCATTGCCTTTTATTGTATCCTCTTAGCTATTACCAGTTCCCCTGGACCCTTTTCTCTGGATACTTGCTACACATGTCCAATATTGAAATCAGATCACTGAAATCTGTTGCTATTAAACAAATTCTGTCCTCAGCTAATCTCTGGATTACTTCCCTCTGGACTAACTTTATGTAGATTGTCTATTTCAGATTGCCTGTCATCTATGGGCTTCTTCATAAATTATCTTCAGATAATCCATACCTAACAAACATCAACCTGGCTAGATAGTCATTATCATAAGTATTGTGATGTATTATTGCAACTAGTAATATTATCTTTATTTGTAACTAGGTGATAAGCCTGCCCAGAGGGCAGTCTATTTAGATTTACTGAAAAAATAAACGAAATGATCAAAAATAAAAAAAAATTAAACCTAATCTAATATCCCTATATAAACACCCCCTAATTTAAACTAAACTACCAATAGCCCTTAAAAGGGCTTTTAGCAGGGCATTGCCCTAAGTTAAAAAGCTCTATTACCTAAAAAAAATCACCAATTACCCCCTAACAGTAAAACCCCCCCACCCAACCAACTCCCCAAAATAAAAATCCAAAGTCTAAAAAACCTATGCTACCCATTGCCCCTAAAGGGGCATTTGTATGGGCATTGCCCTTGAAAGGGCAATCAGCTCTTTTACAAAGAGCTATTTTGTGCCCATAAAAAAAAATCCCTTATCTAAAAAAAAAACCACCCCAAAAAAAAAAAAAAAACCCAAGTCTAACCCCGAAATAGGTACTCACAGTTCCTGAAGTCCGATTGCGAAGGTCCTCTTCCAGGCGTTGAAGGTCTTCATCCAGCACGGGGGCATCTTCTATCTTCATCCGGAGTGAAGGCAGCGCAGACTCAGAGGTGATCACGGAGCGGAGTTGACCATGGACCAGGACCGGCGATCGCGGAGCAGGACCGGCGTGGAGGATCCTCTTCATGTGGCCGCCGCCGCATACTGAATATTGAATGCAAGGTGCCCCATTTATGTACCTTGCATTCCTATTGGTTGAAATTTTGAAATCAACCAATAGGATGAGAGCTACTGAAATCCTATTTCAGTAGCTCTCATCCTAATGGCTGATTTCAACATTTCAGCCAATAGTAATGCAAGGTACTCCAATATAAATGGGGTACCTTGCATTCAATCGTCAGTGTGCGGCGGCGACCACATGAAGAAGAACCTCCACGCCGGTCCTGCTCCAGCGATGGTCAGTCCTGTTTCGCGATCGCCGTTACTGCCACACGGTCACCTCCGCTCCGCGAACACCTCCGCTCTGGATGAAGACCGAAGATGTCCCTGCGCTGGATGAAGAACTTGTCAGTATATTTATAAAAATCTTAGTAGTACTCTCCAAATAATATGTGAGTATATAGCAGGGTTATAACTGATATATTTAACAATCTTTCTTTAAACTAAACCCACAATCAAACATACATTTGCTAAGACAATAAAATTAATCTAAATATCTTAATTCTTTATTATTAGTAAATAACTATGGACACAAATATATATTTGTAAGGAATCAGAATATGAGACAATACTATACACGTCTACCTTATTAACAATAGAAGTTTTACCCAGTTAGCACAATGAGACTAAAATCTTTAACTTTTAACATCCAACCAATACAATCCTAACAGGGTTTATAAACAATTGGATAATATATATATTCAGCTATTTAACTGCAATTTATCCTAATACAATTTTAATTCACAACACCAGAAATTTCACAGATAAGTTACTTAGCCTACAAGATACAAATTTAACACTATACAGGGCTGTGGCTATCAGTTTTAAAATACAATTTATTTATTTAAGTCTACCAAACACAGCAACAATGAATTTTAAATGTTTTGCATACAAAAAGGCAAGCTAAGAATTATTCAAAACTATGAAACGCAGTTTAAAAATATAATTTGCGGGGGGCGGAGTCTAGCAGGGCTCTGAGCTGGTCGCACTTATCTGGTGCTCCTTGAAACCGGATTGAAAAATATGTTTTAACCCTAGAATGCAACCCTAACAGAATACAGCCTTGGAGCCCTAAAACTATGTGGAGTGGAGAAGAGCGTTTTGAAGACTGGACACTCACCCTGACATCAGCAAAAAGTCGCTAAGGAGCGGAGAAGCGTTAATGGGCGCCATCTTATCTAGGCCGCATATACACACTGCTTTTGCTCGCTTGTAGTCCCCCGTCATAGTTACCAGCATTATAGAGAAGAGAGAGTATTTCCTACTATTATTAGCATGGGGCACCTACTTTATACAATACAGGCACATCTAACCTTTTGAAGGATCATTCTGGGACAGGCCGGATTGCTGAGACCGGAGGGAACAAATAATCACCGGCAGTAGGGAAACCTAAGAGCGGACTCTATCCGGCGGTCACTACTGCTCACAGCGATATCCCTAACATGGATGCACAGGTGTCTTACAATATCATTGGATCCTGGCTTGCACTGCTGGAAAAGAAGATGTCGGAGCAGTTCGCTGACCTTGCTCAGTCTCTACGGGAGGCAGTCACAGGACCCATCAGCGACACCACGGCACAAGACGCTGTGGGGAGCCAGCAGCCTGATACCATATCTGCTTCTCCCACGATGCTCCCCACCTCAAACATACCTAACAGAGATGCCCGGGAGATTGAGAACCCTATCTTGGGAACATGTGAGAGGCGCAGGGACAAGAGCGTCTTAACAAATGCGGATCAAAAAGCTCTGGACCCTCTCCCGTTTTCTAACTTCAAGATGGACTTTCTGCTCTGCTCTCTGGCATACTGGGACACTGAATTGCAGGCTCTCCCTTACCTTCTTTGGTTGATAACCGCTACACTACTTCAGGGACTCCGATACCCGGCCGATGCTCTCATCTATCCTGTTCTATGGTCCCCACGAGTTGGTATCGGGTGAGACAGAGATGATCCCTAATACTGTACCCGGAGCTGTTTTAGTGCTCTCCGGTCTGTTCTCTCTGACTTTCCTCTAGCTGTGGGACATGAACTTACTTGGTGCTAGGGTCTGATGCTGACTTCCCCCTGTACTCTGGACACTGCAGTCATATCATTAGCTGCCGATGCAACATTACATATTTTCAATATAATTTGGCAGCGCATAGCCTTTTTAAAGTTACTTACAGTTTGTTCCTAGTTTTCGCTGATATGACATATCCTTGTTTATTATACCTATAACCTGTTATCCATGTTACCCGCATTTAAATTACTGATAATGGTGTGTCACTTTTGAATTAGTAATTCCTTTATTTTTGTTTGAGCTCTGAACATGTTTATAACCTAGTGTTCTCATCTGTCTGAAGAGTGTCTTACTGACAAGTATGCCCCTGCTCTGGCTGAGATTCACGATAGATACATCCCTTGCTCAGAGCATACTGGTTTGCTAGATAGGTGGGGAATGTTACTAGCGCCATTAATCTTAGGTCTTATATCTCAATACCTGGTAGGTTCCCCACTCTTGAGCTACTTCAGAAAATTCTAAACTATATAGCCCAGACTTAGGTGTTTCCTGATTTGAGACACAAATTAATTTGGTTTTGGATGATACACTAAACTACTTGGGCGCACAGTTCCTGCTCATTTAATGTTAGAGATAAGGGTTATTAAGCTTTGTATATCTCTGCTGTTAAGCCTGTTGCAATAATACTTATGTGTCCCTTGAACTAAGATCTATACATATGCTTGAATATATATACTCTCAAATTATCTACATCTGACTAGAAAGCTCGCAGATAGCAAACATTGCTCTTGTTTACTCACTCAGGACCTGTTTTGATACGGTTGCTAACTTTTCTATAATCCATATATCCAACTTCTGTAGTAACACACTAGGAGTTTAATGACCAAGCCCTTAAAGTATAATCTTATAACCCGTATGGAAACATACTAGATAGCCTTAAAGGTGAAAAAACTTAACTACTATATATCATACGGAGCATTTTATATAACTTACGTTTAGACCCTAAATATATCGGTGTATATTTATGAGATCCTCAGGAAACATTAGGCCCTATGGATATACCTTATATTGTTTATCACTATATCCTGAGGGAATTTTGTCCCAGCCTACTGACTGAAGATATAAAAGATTGCTCCTCGGGAGTATGCCCCTTTGCTTATAGAATGCAACCTCTGCTTACTCTCTCCACTTTACGAATTTTGTAATAGAAAGGACTCCGCCCCTCTTTCCCCCCCCCAACTTCAATTTAAGTGGCTCTTGCCCGCTGCACTCCCTTTTCCCCTCTCAGCTAACTTGGTCCAAAAGTGACCAAATAAAATCTAACTCCCAGTTGCCTCAAACTCAGATTATATAACTATATAAACTGCAATTGGGGGATCATATCTATTATATATAAAAATGAGGTTATATTACCGTGTACCTATATACAGGTTAAATATATCTTATAAATGTACTTTTGTTGTCTGATGATAAATCTCATTTTCTATAATATATGTGAAGTAGATACCTGACAATGCCTTCTATCATATACCTACGATTTTGATGTTCTTCCAGAGTTGTACAAATTTCATGCCCAGAATGGCTTTGTCTTTATTTCTTTGAGATGGTTATGGGTGTATAACTTATAACTTATGCTTTACTGATATATCCTTATTGTCATCGGTTGAATATTACCTGTAATGTTTTTTTACAACCTCAATAAAAAAATATATTTAAAAAAAATAAATAAATAAAAAAAAAATATAATTTGCTCTTTAAAACTATTTGCTGCAGCAATTTCTCAATACGTTACCAGGGTAAACAGCAATCGATATCCAATATTCCTTAATAGGAATTATTTCACCTCAGAATCACTAATAAGTATATCTTGCAATCAATGAGAAAAGAGTAGATCAGCTTTGCTAGAGTAAAATGGTATTTTCACGCCCAGCAACCAGTTACAAGTCACAGCTCAGCACAATCTTTCTCTTTCTGTCTTGCCTTAAACTTATATAAGTTTTCCATCATAGGTAAAATTGGAAACGCCCAAACAGAAACCTTGTCTCGGATTGGCCCTTAACGGAGTTGAACATGTTCACCATGGAAACGCATCCTTTGAACAGTTAATTCTCTTAGCTGCCATACCGGGTTTTGGCCACTCGGGGGCAGCAGACATACAGACAAAACAGATTCACCTTTAACATTTCTAAACATTTTTAACAAGTTAATTTCCTTATAATATGATTATTTAATCAGACCATAACTCTCTGCATCAATCACATACAATTATAGATGGGTAGTATCAGATCATTTTTCTGATTATTCTGATACCAAATATGTTATATTATTAACATTTTATTATATTAAAGTAACTCATATTGCTAATTATTAGCTTAAAATCCATCACAATTTCATCAGCATCCTGGCATTTATATACAAATAACAGCCTATTCTAAATTCAGCACTGCATTGTATTCCAATATGAATATATCACATTTCACGTTTCTAATGGATCTTGGAAGTATGAATCCTTTCTATGCAGATCTGAAATAAAAATAAGTGTTATTAGTTATTTCTTTTTAGGTCCACAAATACTCTTAAAGGGACACTGTACTCAATTTTTTTCTTTCATGATTCAGATAGAACATACAATTTTAAGCAACATTCTAATTTACTTCTATTATCAAATGTTCTTTATTCTCTTGGTATCTTTATTTGAAATGCAAAAATGTAAGTTTAGATGCCGGCCCATTTTTGGTGAACAACCTGGGTTGTCTTTGCTGATTGGTGCATAAATTCATCCACCAATTAAAAAGTGCTGTCCAGAGTCTGAACCAAGAAAAAAGCTTAGATGACTTATTTTTCAAATAAAGATAGCAAAAGAACGAAGAAAAATTGGATAGGAGTAAATTAGAAAGTTGCTCAAAATGGCATGCTCTATCTGAATCACGAAAGAAAAAATTTGGGTTCAGTGTCCCTTTAAATAATACAGATGCTAAGATATTTTATGCTTTCAATATATATATATATATATATATATATATATATATATATATATATATTTCTAAAAGGTATTCATTTACATTTATTTTTTTTTATACAGGGAATTGCAAATGCTAATTTGTCTGCTCTCAGTAATTTTAAGTTTACACCATAGCATTTGTCTTTGCTGGCTAAGGTCTTCACTGCCCCACCCACATAGCATGGGTTCAATCCATGAGCTTGTGCTAATTATCAGTCCCTTTTGGAAAATGCTTGCATTTTCAACATCTTTCCAGACGGGTCGGCATCTCCGTTGGAGGAAACCCATATATGGGCATGTATCCTGATTCCAGTCTGCTAATTACCATCTCATTAGGTCTTAAATCAACAGACTTAGACATTTATGTCTTTATTAACTGTATGGGGTAAGGGATGTTCTGAAGCTTGCATTTTCAATTAAGGAGCAAATGGTTTTGTCCTGTCTCAAGCCACAAACTCTGTTCTCTCCCAAAATCACTTTCACAACATTCTTCTAAGTGACTGTTCTAAATTGAGTAGGCTAAATGTTTCATTGTCCCCACCTGTGTGTTCAGCATAACTTTACATGCTGAGTGGGGGATAACTGAACATGATTGAAGCTAGTTTGTCTTAAAGACATTAATCATTTTCTACTGACCAGCCAGATCTGAATAAATATATATAATTATTAACCTTAAAATATATGATTAAAATATATATTTATTAACCTTACATATACCTTGACATAAATCCCCTTACATCTATTTTAAAATAGATGTAGGACACATGTATTTAAATTGGCTTAAAGTCAATGGTATTCGGTGAGGATGTTGACCGTACACACCATAGACAGTCTTCTAGGTAGATAGTCTGTCATTTTTGAGCCTCCATGTTTATCAGCTAGTCATCTTTAAACTACAGTAGGTCTTTAGTGTATTTGGGGATATGACACTTCATTCTCCCTCTATGACTTGTAGCTGGGACCTGGGATGACATGCCCGCAATTGATTGATATGGACCCATTTATCTATGAAACTTTAATTTTTGGGGATCCGTATTTTATAGGTCACTGGAGATATTTTGTCAGTAATGACAAAAGGACCTTTCCATGAGGGAAGAAATTTCTTCTCCCTAACCTGATGTCTTCCAAAGTTATAAAGATAAACTTTATCATTTATTTCGTATTCCTTTTTGGACGTTTTGAGATCATAATAAGTTTTAGTGGCAGTTGCGGCTCTTTCTAAATTCCTTTGAGCAAATGCAAAGGCATATTGCAGGTGCTTTCTTAGGTTCTCCACATATTGATGTGTATTGGCAGCGTTTATCAAGTTTTGGTCTGATGTACGGTACAGCAGATGCTGAGGTAGAACCATTCTTCTACCAGTCATCAGTTCAAAAGGTGTAATGAATCCACTCACACACAAACCAGAAATAGAGTATTTGTAGCTCTTTTGTATATCTATTTCTGCAAACACAGACTTAGTTTGAACAGAAATGGTAACAGTGAGCAATTAATAGCCAGTATAGTAAGTTTTAGAACTCTAACTCTGATAGCCCAGAATCAGAAGTTAGTTGAAGTTAGGATTAGTGGAAGAATCTTTTATCATCTGTAACTTATGATTCAGAGTCCAGTTTACTTCACACACATTCACCCAATAAAATATATACAAAGTCACTCACACAGATTGCTTAATACAACCTTAGGTTTGTCCAAATATGTAACTTGCAAGCAGTATTTATTGCGGAATAATATGCAGAGGTAAAGTGATTCACATCCCATGCGTGTAGCAATATAACTTAGACAAAGTCAACTTGAATAAATATGGCAACAGGAGAGCCAACCGATACAATCAATATCCAGAAGTTGTAACAAACAGAAGTTACCTGTGAGTAAGGAGACAGAGAGAGCTTGCCTGTTGCAGGAGTGAATGGCTTGCGGTGAATGTGTGACTCACTTCCGGTTTGGGGATCCAGCGTCGGAAAGCTGCGGAGGTTCCGCGATGTGCAAAATAAACTGACAGGAGCTGCAGAGGGAGACCTGTAAAGGATTTTAGTGCAGAGCGGTAATCACAGATGTTTAGAAACTGGTTTACAACTCAGAGGAAGCTGTAGATGACTCAGTTCTAGGCTAACAAACTTTAGGTATAATTTCCAATCATAAATTTGATAGGTATAGATGTGACCTGAATAGTAGCAAAGGAAACAGCCTCCAGGCTGTTGAACTTCTCAATAATCAGGCAAAGATTGATTGTAGGAGGCTCCCTTTTAAAGGAGCAAGGTGCATGAAGGGAGATACCTTAAAGGTATATCACATACCCCCCTCCTCAAGGGCAGTCAACAGGGGTGCGGAGATATGGCTTCCCAGGATACCGCCGATGAAAAGCGGAGAGCAGATCAGGAGCGTGAACATCCTCATGAGATTCCCATGAGTTGCTTTCAGGACCATAGCCTTTCCATTGTATCAAGTACTGTACATGACCGCGACGTATCCGGGAATCTAGGATGGACTCCACTTCATA
Organism: Bombina bombina; assembly: GCF_027579735.1. Taxonomy (NCBI): domain Eukaryota; kingdom Metazoa; phylum Chordata; class Amphibia; order Anura; family Bombinatoridae; genus Bombina; species Bombina bombina. Next base: position 905,723,040 of record NC_069500.1, read on the forward strand.
TTCCAACTGATCCTGGTGATAAATAGGTGGAGGAGGATCTGCCAGTTGTAGTAAAGGGTCCCCTACGTAAGGCTTAATTAGAGAGACATGAAATGTAGGATGAACTGTGAGATCTTTAGGCAGAGTCAACCGAACAGCGTTCGAGTTAACTATTGCCGCAATCGGGAACAGACCAATAAATTGATTGGCCAATTTTTTACATGGCACACGAAGTTTCAGATACTTTGTGGACAGTAGAACCAAGTCTCCTACGACATAGGTGGGACTAGGGGAATGATGTAGGTCATAGTACTTCTTTTGATGTTCTTGAGCTTCCTGCAAATGAGTTTTAAGCAACTGAAGTCTATCTTGTAAGGAATTACTAAAATCCATTGCTCCTGGACAATTCACTGTGGTATGGGATATTGTGATAGTGGTTGGATGGAAGCCGTACGTGGCGAAGAATGGTGATACTTTGGTTGAGGTAGAGATTGAGTTGTTGTATGAGAACTCTGCCATCGGGAGGTAATCAACCCAATCATCCTGAAGATGGCTCAGATAACATCGTAGGAATTGTTCTAGTGTCTGATTCAGACGTTCAGTCAACCCATTTGACTGAGGATGAAAAGCTGTGGTATAACGTGTATCAATTTGTAACAGTTTGCACAGAGACCTCCAGAAGGCTGAGGTGAACTGAGTACCTCTATCTGTGATCACTGTAGTTGGTAATCCGTGTAGTTTGACTATATTATCTAAAAAGACCTTTGCAGTAATAATGGCTGTGGGTAAACTTGTTAGTGGAATAAAATGACCCAGTTTAGTTAAGTGATCTACAACCACTAGAATAGTGGTGTACTTTCGTGAGACTGGAAGATCAACAATAAAATCCATTGATATGGTGGACCACGGCATATCTGGTATTGGTAAAGTAGTTAATAAACCAATAGGTTTTTTGTGTGCCACTTTATTTCTTGCACATATATCACATTTCTTCAGATGATGTATAACATCTTGATTTAGCTGTGGCCACCAGAAGTGTCTTTTGATCAAGTTGGTGGTCTTTTGTACACCTTTGTGGCCTGACAAGACATTGTCATGATAATGTTTTAATATCATCATCCTAAGAGCCTTAGGTACATATAATCTATTTTTGTGGTACATCAACCCTGATGTGGAATCTCTCTCACAAGTTGGGGGGCAATCATTTTCTTTTTGAGTTTCCAGAAGAATGTCCTTTTCTAAGTTAGAAAGTGAGTATATAAATTTCTCTTCTGGTATGATAGGATTGAGGGTCTCAGAGATGTTCGTAGGATCATACATTCTTGAGAGGGCATCAGCTTTGGTGTTAGAATGTCCTGGTCTGTAAGTAATCAAAAAATTAAAGCGATCTAAAAACAGAGACCATCTGACTTGGCGTGCAGAGAGAGTTTTACTTTTCCTTAAATACTCAAGGTTTTTGTGATCAGTAAAAATGAGAAAAGGTTCTTTTGACCCTTCTAATAGATGCCTCCAGTGCTCTAAGGAACTTTTAATTGCTAAGAGCTCTTTGTCACCAATGCTATAATTTATTTCGGCTGGGAGCAAGGTTCTGGAATAAAAAGCTACGGGATGCATTTCTTGGTTTTCCTTGATTTTTTGTGATAGGACTGCTCCTATGCCGGTGTTGGAGGCATCAACCTCTAGTATGAATTGAGATTGATAGTCTGGCAGCGTCAGAACTGGAGCAGTGGAGAAACAGTGCTTTAGCTTGTTAAAAGCAGTTTGAGCTTCTTCATTCCAATGAAATCTTTGGGATTTCCTTGTGAGTTGGGTTAATGGTCTTACAATAGTAGAAAAATCTCTGATGAATTTTCTGTAAAAATTCGAGAAACCCAAAAACCTCTGTAGCGCTCGAACAGTGCGTGGTATGGTCCATTCCTGGATCGTGTTTATCTTTTCAGGGTCCATTTGGATTTTTTGAGGAGATAGAATATAACCAAGGAACTTAATCTGTTTAACATGGAAATTGCATTTTTCCAGTTTGGCAAACAATCTATGCTGTCTTAGTCGGGTGAGTACCCATCGTACATGCCTTTCATGATCTTGTAAATTTGTGGAATAAATTAAAATATCATCTAGATAAATTACAACACATATGTCAGTTAAATCTCGGAATATCTCGTTGATGAAATGTTGGAAAGTAGCTGGTGCGTTACTCAACCCGAAAGGCATGACATTGTACTGAAATAAACCGTATCGTGTGCGAAAAGCTGTCTTCCATTCGTCTCCACTCCTAATCCGAATCAAATTATATGCCCCCTTCAAATCCAATTTGGTATATATGGTGGCATTGGTGAGTCTTTCCAATAATTCTGGTATTAAAGGCAATGGGTATCGGTTTTTTACTGTTATCGCATTTAAGGCTCGATAATCTATTATGGGTCTTAGACTTAGATCTTTATTTTTAACAAAAAAAATACCAGCTGCTGCGGGTGAAGTTGAATGTGATATAAAACCTTTTTTAAGGTTGTCATCTAGGTAGGTGCGTAAATGGGTTAACTCATCCTGGGACAGAGGATATATTTTGCCATAGGGTATTTGAGACCCGGGTATTAATTCGATGGGGCAGTCAAATTCACGGTGTGGCGGCAATGATTCAGCCTCTTTTAAATCGAATACATCTACCAAATCAGAATATGCCGCTGGTACACCATTCTCAATAGAAGATATAGAACAGTGTGGATAACACGTATTTGTGCAATATCTAGATGTTAAATTTATCTCATCCTTTAACCAATCAATGCTTGGATTATGTGTCTTTAACCACATGTATCCTAAAATAATGGAATGTCTATCAATAGGAATGATATCATATGTAAGGTATTCAGTGTGACCATTTTTTGTGGTTGTAAGTAAAGGTATAGTGTGGTGTGTGATAGGACCTTTCTGAATCAAAGTACCATCTATTAACTTCACAAAAACTGGTTGCTGTTTACACACTGTGGGTATTTTATTCTTTTTAACAAATGTATCATCAATATATATCCCTGAAGCACCAGAATCTACTAACGCGTCACTCTGGATGTGGAGACGGTCCCACTGTAAAGAGAGAGAGACAGTGAGCTGGGTAGCAGTAGATAAATTGTATAATGATATTATATTTTTTTTCTTACCCTTCTTTTGTTTTGATAGGAGGGGGCAGGTTGCAACTGTGTGCTCCTTGTGAGCGCAGTAAAGACATAAATTTTCTAATTTCCTTCTTGTTTTCTCCTCTTGAGTCAGAGGACCTTTGATTGCCCCAATCTCCATTGGGGTGCTGAAAGTCTGGTTTCTGTCTTGGGAGACCGATGATGGATAGGTGCGTCTGATAGAGGGGTCATACATGCTTTTTTCAGCTTTTCTTTCCCTCAGACGTCTATCTAATGTGGTGCTTAGCTTGATTAAGCCGGTGAGTGTTTCAGGGAGTTCCAATCGTGAGAGTTCATCTTTTAGAGATTCAGACAAACCTAGGCGAAACTGATTACGCAAGCTTACCTCATTCCACAATGAGTCTGAGGCCCACATCTGAAAGTCTGTTGTGTATTCCTCTACAGTCCTTTTGCCTTGTTTTAATGACCGCAGTTTGGTCTCAGCTTGTATTTGGCTGTTTGAATCCTCATACAGACTTGTCATTGCTGAAAAGAAATCAGTTAATGAATCTAGAATGGGGTTGTTCTGCTCAAAGAATCTGTTAGCCCAGGTACGTGGCTCTCCTATCATGTATGAAATTGTGGTGCAAACTTTAATCCTGTCTGAATGATAGGTGCGTGGTTTCAAAGAAAATAGCAAGTTGCATGCGTTTTTGAAATCACGAAACTCAGACCGTTTTCCAGAAAATGGTGTTGGTGTATGTACTTGGGGTTCAGGTATATCCACAGGTTTAGGTGTTATGAAATCCTTTAACATTGCTTTTATGGCTACATTCTCAGCCTGTACTTCTTGTATAGCATGGGCTAAATAATCTAATTTCTGGTACACATTAGTGAATTCATTTTTTACTTCTGTGGGATCCATGTTTTAGTAATTTAACAGGATCAGTTTTAGGCCTGATTATTATGTAATGAATCCACTCACACACAAACCAGAAATAGAGTATTTGTAGCTCTTTTGTATATCTATTTCTGCAAACACAGACTTAGTTTGAACAGAAATGGTAACAGTGAGCAATTAATAGCCAGTATAGTAAGTTTTAGAACTCTAACTCTGATAGCCCAGAATCAGAAGTTAGTTGAAGTTAGGATTAGTGGAAGAATCTTTTATCATCTGTAACTTATGATTCAGAGTCCAGTTTACTTCACACACATTCACCCAATAAAATATATACAAAGTCACTCACACAGATTGCTTAATACAACCTTAGGTTTGTCCAAATATGTAACTTGCAAGCAGTATTTATTGCGGAATAATATGCAGAGGTAAAGTGATTCACATCCCATGCGTGTAGCAATATAACTTAGACAAAGTCAACTTGAATAAATATGGCAACAGGAGAGCCAACCGATACAATCAATATCCAGAAGTTGTAACAAACAGAAGTTACCTGTGAGTAAGGAGACAGAGAGAGCTTGCCTGTTGCAGGAGTGAATGGCTTGCGGTGAATGTGTGACTCACTTCCGGTTTGGGGATCCAGCGTCGGAAAGCTGCGGAGGTTCCGCGATGTGCAAAATTAACTGACAGGAGCTGCAGAGGGAGACCTGTAAAGGATTTTAGTGCAGAGCGGTAATCACAGATGTTTAGAAACTGGTTTACAACTCAGAGGAAGCTGTAGATGACTCAGTTCTAGGCTAACAAACTTTAGGTATAATTTCCAATCATAAATTTGATAGGTATAGATGTGACCTGAATAGTAGCAAAGGAAACAGCCTTCAGGCTGTTGAACTTCTCAATAATCAGGCAAAGATTGATTGTAGGAGGCTCCCTTTTAAAGGAGCAAGGTGCATGAAGGGAGATACCTTAAAGGTATATCACAAAAGGTGACATCTTGGTAGCACTACTTGGAGTTGCTCTTAATGCCATTAGGACTAGAGGTAGCTTTACATCCCAGTCTTTACCCGTTTCACTCACAAACTTTTTGAGGATTTTCACAATGGACTGGTTGTAATGCTCTACACCACCACTTGAGGCAGCTCTATAAGCAATATGGAGCTTTCTTTTAACCCCTATTATTTTCCACATTTTGGTCATCACTTCGCTAGTGAAGTGAGTTCCCTGATCTGATTCAATTTTTTGGGGTAAACGAAATCTGGAGAATACGTGGTTGATGAGCAAAGCTGCACATGTTTCAGCACTATTGTTAGGTGCACTAAGGCACTCTACCCATTTAGTGAACAGGCATGTTACTGTCAACATGTATTTGTTACCTCTTGATGACCTAGTTACTGGACCAATAAAATCAATTTGTATATCTGACCATGGCATTACCATCCCCCTTTTCTGCAATGGCGCTCTATGCGTTGGTGCAGTGGGTTGGAACTGTGGGCAGATTAAACACCCTTGACAGTAGGTTTGAACATCTTTCAACATGTGTGGCCAAAAAGCGTAATCACGCAATATTTCATACGTGAGTTTGGCACCACGATGACCAGATGTGGGAGCATCATGGGCATGTTGAAGCATTAGACCTCTGAACTTGGTGGGTACTACCCATTGCTGAATGCCAGTTTTGGAGGTTCTAATTAACAAACCATCCTGTAATTTGAATTGTGTTCTGGATTTCATTAAGATTCTAAGATATTTGTCAATACAATCATCTTTTGAGATGGGGTTGCTTTCAGGATCTTCTATGTGTTTATAGAAGATGCCTGCAATGGGGTCTTCTTTTTGACTAGTGATCAGGTCCTCACTAGGAGAATCCTGACTCCATTGTACCAAGTTAGGCTCACTCTGTTGTTTTGCCTGGTTTCTGGTAATGGCTTCTACCTGAATTGCACCCATTAAATGTTCAATATTAAGAAGTTCTCCAGTCATGGCTCCTTGTTTGGCTAATGAATCTGCAAGGTCATTGCCTTCCTTATCTGAACCTAGAACTCTGGAATGACCCTTGGTCTTTTTCCAGTGTATGGTTAAATAATTGGATACCACCAGATTATCAATCTCACAGAACAACTTGCCATGCTTGACTGGTTTGTTATTGCTTTTCTGTATGCCATTTCTTTTCCAAGTTGGCAGGTATTCAACAAAACTGTCACGCACATAATTTGAGTCAGTTTTGATCACAAATTCATGAATACCATGTTCAATAGCCATTTCAATGTTTTTGAAAACAGCAGTGAGTTCTGCAACTTGACTGGATCTTGGTCCAATGTTGAAACCTATAGATATATTTGAGAATCCATTTGCCCAAGTTATACCAATTCCAGCGACTAATCTGCGCTCATTATCAATAGTGGCATGGTAAGAACAACCATCAACATATACCCAAGGTAATGTTTGACAATGGTCCTCATTGTACATTTTATATGGGGAAAGCAATTGTTCCTCCAGGAAATCATCTTCTGATAATTCTTCCCCAGGATCTCTAGCAGTACAGTCGTGTAGCTCAGCAAGCCCCTGTGCGACTGGATTCTTTTTTATTTTGCTTGTAGCAAATTTCTAAAGGCCAGCCTTGTAAGGAAAGAGTCCACGCTATTTGACAAATTCCCATCTCTTATTCTCTCACTTTGTAAATATAGCAAAGGCTGGTGGGCCGTTTCTACAATAATTTTCTCGCCCTGTATATAGCTGCGTAAATTTTGTAGAGCCCATACAGTAGATAAGAGGGCTTTTTCGCAATCGCTAAATTTTATTTCTACTGGGAATAGAGCTTTGCTTGCATAAGATATGGCTTTGCTTAAATTATCATGCTTTTGGTATAACACAGCACTCATGCTAGCATCTGTGTAACCTGTCTCTAAGAAGAAAGGTTTACCTCCTTCAGTGTATGCTAGGCAAGGTGCTTGTGTGAGTTTTCTCTTCAGCTCTTTGATGGCTGTCTCTTGAGACTCACTCCAGTGTCATTTCACATCCTTCTTTAGAAGAAGTAGTAGTGGTTTAGCTAACTCTGCATAATTATCAATGAATTTGCGAGAATAATTCGTCATACCCAGGAAGGATCTCAATTCCTTTAAGTTAGTGGGGTTTTTAGAATTCACTATAGCTTCCACCTTTTTCTTCTGAGGATTTAGCCCTTCAGAAGTAACTTCATGTCTCAAGAAGTTTACACGAGTGTGGCACCATTGAGCTTTTTGTAGGGATAATTTGACACCTGCCCTTTTAAGTTGGCTGAGGACATGTTTTAGCTCTGTGATGTGTTTTTCAAAGTCTGTGCTTTTGATTAAAACATCATCAACATAAGATAAGGTCCCCCTTTCCAGTGCATCAGGCATAGCCTTATGCATGAATACAGCAAATTCATGTCCAGAATTTATGTATCCAAAAGGAAGTCTCTGAAACGCATACTGGACCTTTTGGAATGAGAATGCCAGCTTATACTGGTCCTCCTCATGTACCTTTATGGTCCAATATCCCTGTGCACAATCAATGGCAGTGAATATTTTGGATCCCTGCATCTGCGCGAGGCATTGGTCAATGTATGGTACAGGCCAGTCAGACATGTACACTTGTTTGTTTAGCTGTCTTAAATCAGCACACAAACGCCATTGTCCATTGGGCTTAAGAACACCTAGAATAGGATTGTTGTAAGAGCTGTGCACCTGTCTGATAATTCCTCTTTCTTCCAAGTTCCTTATGATTTCTGCAAGAGAATCATATGAGGCTAAAGGAAGTCTGTATTGTTTAACAAATACAGGTGGTGCATTTGGATCTGTTTGTATTCTTGCAATGTGCAAGTCTGTAGTACCACAGTTGTAAGAATCCCTAGCGAAAATATCCTTGTACTCCAACAGGAGTTCTCGCAGCAGTTGGCGTTCATCATCGCTGGAACAGCCATTAGCTAAGGATATTTGCTCTTCGAATATTTGTTGAAATCCTGGAAAGATTTCAGGCTGTCCTATTTCATAGGCTTCTTCCAACCTAGAGGTGAGATCCCCTTGATTATAATTTACATTGCCCCCATGACTCTGGGTATTGGGGTAATCTTGCTGTTTGATCGGCTGATCAAATACTAGAGAGGCTTCTTCAATTTTACAGATGCCTTCCTCTGAGCTGAAGGGATAAATAGACTGAACATTTAAATCGACCCTCTGGCATAGATGTAAAGGATTGTTCTATTAATTGTTATTCAGTTAAGTATCCTTCAGGTATTAGCCCAATTACATTATTTTGGAATCCAAAAGTGTAATAACTTGATTCCAGAGCATATCCTATGGTAGTCCCCTTGGATAAGTTTATATCCTGTGGGTTCATGTTATGCACAATAATATGTATTGGAGTAGTTCCAATATTTACCAAAGGAGTGTAGGTCACTGTGACACCCAGATTCTGTATTCTATGGGAGAGGCAAATTAGTGTTTCAGAAGTTTTTAATATCTGACCTCTCTTTACCTGTAAGGGTAAAAGAAATTTATCAGCCCCGTCAGGAATTACAACATCGCTAGACACATGCATATTCACAGTATATGGCAATTGCTGGTTTGATTTCAGGGCTGCATTTTCATCCTGAAATACTTCAGGGTCCCCCTTTAACCTGCTCCAGAGGCAAGAGTTAATCAAATCTATTTGTATGTCATATCTATGTAAGATATCATTGCCAATATATATTTGATTATGGGGAGTATTTAAAACTAAAAACAGATGATGGTGTTACCACAGATTTTATATCTTTTCCGCACCTTACCGATAGGAATACCAACTCCAGACCTTGACGACCTCCAAAAATGCATAAACAGTTTTATAAGAGGAAATAAAAAAAGCTAGAATCCCCACAGTGATCCTAAATAGGAATAGAAAGTGTGTGTGTGGGGGGGTAGGGGCCCCAAACTTTAAACACTACTATCAGGCAGCCAGACTGGCACAGACCACTCTTCTTAATGATCCAGACAATGACATTGTATGGACTAAACTTGAAACAGATGTTGTTGGAGTAGTACCACGAGATCTGATTCGTTGGGATCCAAAACAAAGTTATAATAGAAATTTTTACAAATTCCCTACTATAGATTTTATGATTAAACAGTGGTCCAAGTTGACCGCTTCCCTGGCACTGCTTCCACAAAATTCTATTAAAACTCCACTCACATGCATAGTCAGACCAGAACTTATCACGATTCTTAAGAAGTGGGAGAATAGAGGATTATATAGAATAGCTGACATACTAGAAAGGGGCAAAATGCTGAGTTACTCCCAGCTACAAGATAAACTACATCCAATTAAACTAGATTGTTTTTTATACCTACAGCTTACCTCTACCATACAACATCTTCTGCCAACGATAACTAAGAACCCACCCACCATTTTAGAAAATATGTGTAGTGTAACGTCTAGACCCAAGAGCACTATATCACAACTTTACCAGGCAATACAAATCGGCTACATGGAACTCTAAAACCACATTGCAAACTAAATGGGAAATTGATCTTAATAAAGAAATAGAGACACATAAATGGCACACAATACTAAGTAACACGGGGAAAGGATTACTAAGTGCAGACATGCTTGAAAGCTGTATTAAAACCAATTTTCATTGGTATCTTACGCCGGTGATAACTTCATACGCCAGAATGCCAGAAATAGGTCCAGACTTTGTTATAGAGGGTGTGGAGAAGAAGGCAATTATAAGCACATGTGGTGGGATTGTTCCCACTCACACAGAGTCTGGAACCAACTATCCCGATTTTTAAGCTCTATTCTTGAAAGCCCAATTAAACTGTCTATGGAACAAGCCTTACTTCATATTAGACTTAAGGAATTTAATAAATACATCAATTTATTCATTAAGATAACATGCACAGCCACAAGGGTGTGTATAGCCCGTCATTGGAGGGAGGGGGCCCCTTCCTGGGAGGAAATTGTACTCAAAATCAAACATTACTACAGCATGTCAGCACAGGCAGCTTTTATCTTAGATACTCAAGAAACCTTCCAGAAGGTTTGGTATTATTGGATTTTACATAACCAGGTTTAGTACGCAAATTAATTCTTGCAGGGTTCTCCCTCCTGGGTGCTCTTCCCCCAAATTTACTAGGAGACCCGTTGTGACAGGAGAGAAATTTAATAAGAATTATGGATACAGCAATGTGGTCAGGAGATTGTCCCTTCTTTGTAATCTTTCCACCTCTCTTTTCTTTACCTTAATCTCTTTCTTTTTTTAGTCCTTCACTATTTTTTCTTCTCCCTGGTAAAAGGTTGTTTTGCAATATCTAGGAGTGGTTTATTGTAATTAGAAATACTAAATATCTATGATTAGATCGGGTTTTCACCACATTAGTACCACCATTACAAAATTTAATGTAAACCTGCATTCTAGGTAAAAGAAGATTTTTAATTATTGGTTTATGATCATTCTGAATAATGTAACCTTTTCTTTTTTACTTTTTTTGTTTCTTTTGGAAGCTAAGATTCATGTTGTAATGGATTGTTTCTTTTATCTGTTATTATGCTTTCATTACAAAATAATAAAAATCACTTTATCTAAAACTAAAAACAGGTGCTTCACTGATTTATTTCCTATAGATACAGATAATAAGCACTTAGCTGTGATGTTATAGCTTTCAGACCTGTCATCCAGGTTGTGGACACAGTGGTCTTGGGGAGAAAGATATTTAATCACTTTAGGTTCAGCTATCTGCGCTAATAAGCCTTCGCTTATATAGCTAGCTTCCTGTTTTAAGTTTAATTTAGCATACTTGGTCATGCACTTGTATAGGGATAAATAGATCCTCTTTAACTCTCTCAACCCCTGTGAGGTATTGAGCGTGGCCTTCCCCCTTAGGGATTTTATGATCCCCCTTGTGGAAAGATGTGGTTAATACATCGCCATCTACGGAAATATTTGCTATCTTTCCAGGAGAAATTTTAAAAGTATTAGCATCAGAGCCACTTAAAGGAGTCTGATCACCTATTTGTAGGATAGTGATTTCAGGTACAGAGTTATTCCTGAAATGAATCTCCACAGCATCTGGCTTCTCTTCCACCACGTGACAATTATGTCGGGTGCGAGATATACCGGATTGCTCATAATTAATTGGCCATTTTACTTGTGACCAAATTACATTTATGCAATCAATTATGGTGCTTAATCGCTTCAGGAGATCACTACCAATAATTAAACGATCAGTTGGCAGATCCACTATAATGACAGGGTGTTTGATGACCCTGTTCCCTAATTTAAATTTTAGCCAGGCCGTACCGTAGACTTTTAGAGAGTCACCCCCAACTCCTATTAGAGAACGGTTAAATTATTTTATTTTAGGTTTGTGGGGGGTTAGCTCATTTAGCTGTGTGTAGTACCTGTGGGATAGAATAGTTGCCTGAGACCCAGTATCAATTAATCCCATGATAGGTTTGGAGACTGAATCTTGTAGCTCAGCTAATACATAATACCTTCCTGCAGTTTCTATCATTTCACACATAAAATTTGCATTTTTGTACATCTGTGGGCTTCATCACATGTTACCTGAATCCGCCGTGTTTTCCCGTGCAGAAAGAACTTCGTACCTACCGGTTCCCTCTATGATAGGGTCGGCTAAATTCTTGTGTACCGCATCTGTGGAGATAAGGTTAAGAGAGTGCTGCAAAGGAAGAATTTGGTTAGTTTTTCCCGGATGAGGTTGCTTGTCATCACAGCTAAATCGTCCGTTTCCGGTCTGTGGAGAGAGAACAGGATTAGTATCATTTTTGATATTTATTATTACATTTTGTATATCTCTCCCCTCCCTTTCAGGTGATACTGCAGTGTTTATGACTGTGCCTGTGGTCCACTGCTGACCACTGGCTGTACCCCTAAAAAAGTATTGTTCGGTTGCTGAGCCGTAAGTTTTTGACTCATATTAGCGACTTGTTCGCTCAACCGAATTAGCTGGGTACTAAGCTGATCTACTTGATTGTACAAGTTACCTCTACTCCTGGGCCTAACCCTTGACGCCCCATAATAATGATTCTTGGACCATTGGTTCCCCTCAGAATCAGAGCCGCTATTTCTATCTTGGCGTGGTTGCCCCAGGGGTGCAATTTGTTCAGCATTATTATTTTGGGGAGCATTATTTACTTGGGGTGTCTGGTTATCCTGAGAATACCGTCGCCATCTATTGTATCTACCCTTACGTGGGTACCCATTATTCTGTGGGTATTCTCTTTGAGTGTAATTATTCGCCTGAGTATGTCCCCCGCTTTGGCTATAGTCTCTCTGCGCCTCATCCCGTGTTGGGGGAGGGGTAGAGTTAAACCTCTGTGGAGATGGTCTGTTTTCTCTGGCCACTTCCGCTTAGGTTTTCTCTTTAGACTCTAAACTTAGGGGGCTAGGTGACAACCTGGTTTCGGCCACTATTTTAGGACTGGGCTTTTTCTCCCTTTTATCCCCCCGTTCACTGGACTGCTGAATAGAGTATAACTTTGTACTCTCTTTGATCAGCCATTTGAATGAACAGTTCTCACCAAAATCTCTAGCTAAGTTAATTTTGATGGGTGTGGGCAGTGCTTCAAAAAATAGATTCACAAACTCTGAGCCTTCAAATATGGGATCATCTTCAGCCATGCTGTATGCATTTTTCAATACAGAAAGGAACTCGATTGGACTCTGATTCGCACTACATTTTAAACCATATACAGCTATTTTCGCGGCAGTTTTAGTGCAATGTTGCCCAAATTCTTTTCTGCATTATCGTTTTATTTCATTCCAGGAATGAATATTCATATCCTTTAGTGAAGCAAAGAATTTGTGATGTTTACTTTCAAATACCCAGGGTAGAAATTCAATTTTTAACTGCTCACTTGTAACACTCATTATAGATAAAGCGTTTTCAAAGGCCTCTAAGTGGTCAATTATGGAAGTGGACCCCCCTTTGGAAAATGGTCGTACTGTATTCTTTAGGAATTTAATTATTGTGGGGGTGTCATACACTTTATTTGGTATAACACTGGATCTTACTGGGGACTTATTGTTTGAGGTAGGGTGTCTTTCATTTGTCCTATCTTTATTTTGCTGAAATCTTACCCATGTATTTCTATCTGGGCTGCCTGAGAATCTAGCCCCCCTTTCTGACCCGTTATAGTAACTACCCTTTTCATCTGCGGTGTAATAATCTTCTGGGCCCCCAGAGTTAGATAATTGCCTAGAAACTCATTTCTATCCCAGTCCTTATAACTGCTAATTTGTTTCTTTAATTTATCTATTGCCTGTTCATATGCTTTTTCAGCCTCACAATATCTAATTTTTAGAGTTTTATTTTCATCTTGGCATTTTTCATATTCTTCTTCGAAAGCTGTAAAATCAGCCACTAATTCCTGATTATATTTATTTAAGTCAGAAGCCTTTTGGCTAGCGTGGAAAACCTCTACCTTTGCCTGAATAAAGGCATCTTGAAATTCTCGTAATTAATCATTTTCATCCCTTAGTCACCCTAATTGTCTGATCTGTCCTGCCATTTGGTTAGACATCTCACAACTCAAATACATTAGGATCGGCCAAGTTTAGAAAATTAATTCATCATGCCCCCTAGATTCTGTGCATTTATTAAGTTGCAGTAACATTTGGTATAATTCCCCATCTTCAAACCACATATCTTTAACTAAATCTTTGGCCTTATCTTATATAAGTTTACTATCATAGGTAAAATTGGAAACGCCCAAACGGAAACCATGTCTCGGATTGGCCCTTAACGGAGCTGAACATGTTCACCATGGAAACGCATCCTTTGAACAGTTAATTCTCTTAGCTGCCATACCGGGTTTTGGCCACTCGGGGGCAGCAGACATACAGACAAAACAGATTCACCTTTAACATTTCTAAACATTTTTAACAAGTTAATTATTCTTATAAAATGATTATTTAATCAGACCATAACTCTCTGCATCAATCACATACAAACCCCAATTATACATGGGTAGTATCAGATCATTTTTCTGATTATTCTGATACCAAATATGTTATATTATTAACATTTTATTATATTAAAATAACTCATATTGCTAATTATTAGCTTAAAATCCATCACAATTTCATCAGCATCCTGGCATTTATATACAAATAACAGCCTATTCTGAATTCAGCACTGCATTGTATTCCAATATGAATATATTACATTTCACGTTTCTAATGGATCTTGGAAGTATGAAGTTATTTCTTTTTAGGTCCACAAATACTCTTAAATAATACAGATGCTAAGATATTTTACGCTTTCAAAAAAAATAATATATATATATATATATATATATATATATATATATATATATATATATATATATATATATATATATATATATATATATTTCTATTTCTAAAAGGTATTCATTTTCATTTTTATTTTTTTTATACAGGGAATTGCAAATGCTAATTTGTCTGCTCTCAGTAATTTTAAGTTTACACCATAGCATTTGTCTTTGCTGGCTAAGGTCTTCACTGCCCCACCCACATAACATGGGGTCAATCCATGAGCTTGTGCTAATTATCAGTCCCTTTTGGAAAATGCTTGCATTTTCAACATCTCTCCAGACGGGTCGGCATCTCCGTTGGAGGAAACCTATATATGGGCATGTGTCCTGATTCCAGTCTGCTAATTTCCATCTCATTAGGTCTTAAATCAACAGTCTTAGACATTTATGTCTTTATTAACTGTATGGGGTAAGGGATTTTCTGAAGCTTGCATTTTCAATTAAGGAGCAAATGGTTTTGTCCTGTCTCAAGCCACAAACTCTGTTCTCTCCCAAAATCACTTCCACAACATTCTTCTAAGTGACTGTTCTAAATTGAGCAGGCCAAATGTTTCATTGTCCCCACCTGTGTGTTCAGCATAACTTTACATGCTGAGTGGGGGATAACTGAACATGATTGAAGCTAGTTTGTCTGAAATAAATTAATCATTTTCTACTGACCAGCCAGATCTGAATAAATATATATATTTATTAACCTTAAAATATATGATTAAAATATATATTTATTAACCTTACATATACCTTGACAACCTTTACCACCTGGAATAACACTTCACCGCCAGACTTCAGGAACTGTGAGTACCTATTTCGGGGTTAGTGTCAGGGTGCCAGGAATCAGATTAGAAGTGCAAAAATAATCACATTTTTATTAATAACAAAAAATAATAAAAAGTCCACAAGATAAATAACAAGCCAGGAGTCAAAACCAGAGCTGGTAGTCAGACGAGCCGAGTCAGGAGCCAAAGCGAATAGTC
This sequence comes from Bombina bombina, assembly GCF_027579735.1. Lineage (NCBI taxonomy): Eukaryota > Metazoa > Chordata > Amphibia > Anura > Bombinatoridae > Bombina > Bombina bombina. The sequence goes on from NC_069500.1 coordinate 905,738,315, forward strand.
AGACGAGCCGGAATCAGAAACAAGGAAAACAGCAGAGTCAGGAACAAGCCAAGGATCAGGAACCAGGAAGGACGTCAGACAGCCAGGTAATACACAGGAACTCTCACAAACAGGTCTGAGACAACGCAAAGGCAAAGCATACTGAACAGATGCCCTTTAAATAATAAGTGATGACATCACAATTCTGAGACTGCATCCTGTCTCACACAGATGATGCACACCAGTCTGGGCATAAAAGGAAGTGCAGGAAATGAGCAACATCCCCCACAATGCACCATAGTCAGCAAGAGAGGTGAGTAAAATGGCTGCCAGAAGCACATGGCAAACAAAACATGGAAATAAACCCTGACAGTACCCTCCCCTCAACGACCCCTTCCCCGCTGGAGGACAAAAGGATTATTGGGGAAATGGAAGGCACGGAGGAGGGTGGGAGCATGAACATCAGAGGACGGAACCCAAGAACGCTCTTCTGGACCGTAGCCCCTCCAGTGAACCAAATACTGTACATGGCCCCTGGACATACTCTTCATGGTTGTCAACAAAGATAGGACTGGGACGAGGCAACACAGAGGTAAACCTATTATAAACCAATGGTTTCAAGAGGGAGACATGAAAAACATTGGAGATGCGCATTGCAGGAGGAAGGTCAAGGGCATAGGCCACAGGATTGACCCATCAGAGTATTCAAAAAGGACCAACATAACAGGGAGCCAGTTTATTGGAAGGCACATGAAGGTTCAAGTTGCGGGAGGACAGCCAAACTCTCTCACCAACCTGGTAGGAAGGTTTGGGCAGACGCCTACAATCAGCCTGGAATTTTTGGCGCTGCATAGAACAATGAAGGCAATCCTGAATCTGCACCCACGTGGAACGGAGTTGCCGGAGATGCTCCTCCAAAGCCGGAATACCCTGAGACATGAATGAATCGGGCAACAAGGATGGTTGAAACCCATAATTCGCCATGAATAGGGATAACTTGGAGGAAGCATTAATAGCACTATTACAAGCAAACTCTGCCCAAGGTAACAGTTCAGACCAATTATTGTGGTAATCTGAGACATAGCAACGGAGGAACTTTTCAAGAGCTTGATTAGACCGTTCCGCAGCCCCATTGGATTGAGGGGAAGGAAAGCTGGATCCCCATTTGAGCACAAAAGGAACACCAAAATCTGGAGACAAACTGGCTACCCCAGTCCGACACTATCTCCTTGGGTAATCCATGTAAACAGAAGACCTCCCGGGCAAAAATTGAAGCAAGCTCCTGAGCGGTAGGCAACTTCTTCAAGGGAATGCAATGTGACATTTTAGAAAAACGGTCAACCACCATAAGGATAACAGTATTGCCATTGGAAACAGGGAGCTCGACAATGAAGTCAATGGAAAGATGTGTCCAAGGACGCTCACCATTAGCAATAGGTTGAAGAAGACCCACAGGGAGGCGTCGAGGAGTCTTATTCTGTGCACAAACTGAGCAGGAGGCAACATATGCAGCAACATCAGAACGAAGACCTAGCCACCAGAATTGTCGAGTGATAGATCAAATCATTTGGTTCTTGCCTGGGTGACCTGCGGCTTTAGGATAGTGGTAAGTGTGCAAAAGTTTAGTTTGAAGATTCTCAGGAACAAAACACTTACCACTAGGTTTCTCAGGAGGTGTATTGGTTTGTGCAGCCAGGATTTCCTCCCCCAAGGGAGAAGTCAAATTAGTACGTATGGTAGCTAAAATATGGTCAGGAGGTATAACAGTAGTAAGTACAGACTCCTCCTTGGACAGAGACGAAAATTGTCGAGAGAGGGCATCAGCCCTAACATTCTTACTACCAGGCAGGTAGGAGACCACATAATTAAACCAAGACAAAATAGCGCCCATCTGGCCTGTCGGGGCGACAAACGTTTTGCTTCAGATAGATAAGTTAAATTCTTGTGGTCAGTAAGAATGAGCAGTGGCACGCTAGTACCCTCGAGAAGATGCCTCCATTCATTGAGTGCCAAAATTATGGCCAGTAATTCCCTGTTGCCAATTTCATAATTGCACTCTGCTGGAGACAATTTCTTAGAGAAGAAACCACACGGATGCAAGGAACCGTCAGGCGTAGGACGTTGAGACAAGAGGGCACCTACTCCAGTCTCAGACGCATCAACCTCAAGAATGAAAGGCAGGACAGGGTTAGGATGAGCCAGAACTGGAGTGGCAGCAAAGGCAGTCTTAAGACTATCAAAGGCCTTAATGGCAGTAGGTGACCAATGGAGTGGATCATTCTCTTTATGGGTCATGTCTGTGATAGGTTTGACCAAGGAAGAAAAGATTTTAATAAACTTTGTATAGTAATTGGTGAACCCAAAAAAACGTTGAATAGACCGAAGACCAACTGTGCAAGGCCACTGCAGAACTGCAGATAACTTGTCAGGATCCATGGAGAACCCTGCAACGGAGATAACATAACCTAGGAAGGTTACTTGATTCTGATGGAACTCACATTTCTCGAGTTTACAAAACAGGCTGAAGAACCCGTGTAACATCAGAACGATGAGCCTCAAGTGTGGGTGAGTGTATAAGGATGAAGTCTAAGTACACCACAACACACTGTTGCAACATATCTCGTAGGACATCATTAATAAATTCTTGGAAAACAGCAGGAGCATTACATAGGCCAAAGGGCATTACAAGATACTCATAATGCACGCTCCTGGTGTTAAACGCTCTTTTCCATTCGTGGCCCTCCTTGATCCTAACGAGATTGTACGCTCGTCTCAAATCAAGTTTAGTAAAGACCGTAGCTCCCTTGAGGCGGTCAAAGAGTTCCATAATGAGAGGAATAGGGTAAGCATTCTTAATGGTAAGACGATTAAGACCCCTATAATCGATGTATGGTCTTAACTTGCCACCCTTTTTCTTCACAAAGAAGAAGCCAGCCCCTGCAGGAGTGCAGGATTTGCAGATGATCCCCCGCGACAGAGCATCTGCAACATACTCCTCCATAGCACAATTCTCTGCAACAGACAGAGGGTAAACCTTGCCCCGAGGAGGAATGGCTCCGGGTTGCAGGTCTATGGCACAATCATAAGACCGGTAAGGAGGCAACGTACCAGCACGCACCTTGTCAAAAACATCTAGGAACTCTCGGTACTCCTCTGGCAATTGAGATACCGAAGAAGTGCACAAGACTTTAACTGGTTTCCGAAGACAAGTGGAAATACATTGCGGGGACCACAACAAAATTTTGGACAAGCGCCAGTCGAGACTGGGATTGTGCTTTTGGAGCCAGGGATAACCCAGAAGAACCGGAAAATGCGGAGAGTTTATCACCTGGAACTGGAGGGTTTCAAAATGGAGAGCTCCAACAGCCATGGACAATGGAGCAGTTTCATGAGTAACGAGTTCGGGCTGAAGGGGCCTGCCATCAATGGCCTCAATAGCAAGTGAAACGGACCGAGGCAAAACAGGAATGGAGTGCTTTGATACAAAAGCACTGTCAATGAAATAGCCTGCAGCACCGGAGTCAACAAGAGCCTGGGTGACTATGGAGGAGTCCACCCAGGAAAGGACAACCGTGACCAAAGGTTTCTCCTTAAGCGGTTCCGGGGACGAGGATAAACCACCCAAGGTCTGCCCCCGACAGGACCTTAAGTGTGAGCGTTTCCCGACCGTGTAGGACAAGTCTTCAAAAGATGGCCCTGTAACCCACAATAGAGGCAGAGCCCCTCCCTCCTCCTAAAAGCATGCAAGTGCTTTTTTCTTAATGCTTTTTTTTGGCTACGCTGCATCCAGGTGGATTCTTTTGGCTGCGCGCGTAGCCAACATTCTTTTGGCAGCATGCACAACTAACGACGACGGACGTGTTACAAATATGATTATAGTATAGGTCTTCTAGCATATTCCATAATCCATATTTCAGAACAATGACTGTATAGATTGTATTAAAGCACAAACATGTCATGAAATTATTGTGCCAAAATTTTAATGGGGACATTTATCATTGCATTTAGTAAGGCGTAAATATATGTAAGCACTTCCAATCAGCACCAAAAGTCGACTGTCAAAAAAATATACAAATAATGAAACTCATTACATACTAATTAGTAAATACAATAAAGAAAAATGTACTTAACCAAAATAAGTGCTTCCATAATCCTTTTCATTGACTGCACATCAGGGGTCGGCTATCTTACTATATAAATGGTAAATACAGGCAGTCCCCGGTTTATGGACATTCGACTTAAGTACAACTCATACTTACAAATGGAGAAAATAGAGCTTTATCGCCAATCCTTTCCAGTATAACCCAAAATAATCAAAATCCAATTGTCACAAGGACAGAAGGTGATGTGAAATTGTCTGAACAGGGGCACAGATAGCAAAACAAACTTTTCCCTATGCTATCTAAAACTAAAAAAATGTTTGGCTAGAGCTTCACCTAAAAAAAGTGCCTGTTCCAACTTACATACAGATTCAACTTACGAACAAACCTAAAGAATCTATCTTGTTTGTAACCTGGGGACTGCCTGTATCTTAGTTAAGCTTAGTTGTAATAATATAAATATTGTGGTTGGATGATCTATTCTAATTAAAGAAAATAAATGTTTTTTGATTGAAAGGTCAAAAATGAAGTAGAAAACAAATCATTGTTGTTATCCCATACAGGATAACCATATTGACATTTACTTTGTTACTCTTCTGCTCATTTAGAAGGTAGCACATTTATAGTTATATGAAAAATGCAGTTTCATCAAAATATACTATCCCTGTAATTCATTTTTGAAGGGATAGAGCATCAAAAAGATTGTGCAGATCTATCCAGCACAAGGTCCTATTCAAAATCAATTGTAAAGGGAAATCTGTGTGAAATCTAAATGAAATCCCGATATCCACTATTTAAAATCCTGTGAAGCGCCATAAATAATATACATATGTGTTATGTAACCCCACGCTTTTGATTTTTTTTACCCAAAAAGTTTTGAGAGTCAATAAATAAATCTGACTAATTATTCTAATTTCGTCGCAATGGGGAAAAAAGAGCCAAGGCAGTGGCACACACAATAAAAAGTAACTATGGGCGAAATGTATTAAGCACTGGATGCTGCTTCTGAGCCCTTGTGGGTCATTTGAGCCTGGACTCCGAAATGTAAGAAACAGCAGTCATCCAACCACTGCTAGTTACCGTCTCCACCACCTCTGAGGTGGCAGACATAAAAAACCCAATCACATTCATTTGGGGTGATTGACAATCTCTGTTCTTGCATGATAGAGGGCTGCACTTGTGCAATGGTACATCCGAGCTGTGGATATACAGTGTCCGCTGCCCATTCGCCGCAAAAGTGGGTGAACAGATTCTCAAGTCGGGAACCTTGTCCATCCACTGATTGATGCATGGGCCCTATGTGTGTTTTATAATGCCAGTTCTTTATCACAGAGCACTACAACATTTGCAAAAAACTTTAGCATAAAAAAACCCCAAAAAAAGCTTAAAGGGACACTGAACCCATTTTTTTTCTTTTGTGATTCAGATAGAGCATGACATTTTAAGCAACTTTCTAATTTACTCCTATTATCAAATGTTCTTCATTCTCTTGGTATCTTTATTTGAAATGCAAGAATGCAAGTTTAGATGCCGTTTTTGGTGAACAACCTGGGTTGTCCTTGCTGATTGGTGGATAAATTCATCCACCAATAAAAAAGTGCTATCCAGAGTTCTGAACCCCCAAAAAAGCTTAGATGCATTCTTTTTTTTTAAAGATAGCAAGACAACGAATTGATAATAGGAGTAAATTAGGAAGTTGCTTAAAATTGCATGCTCTATCTGAATCACAAAAGAAAAAAATTGGGTTCAGTGTCCCTTTAATAAATGTCAAATTACAAACTTTCATGTGGTTTCTACACAAAGATGCAAGCTTTGTATGGTTTTCATGTAAATATATAAGCTTTTGCATGGCTTTCATGTAGGTTTTCTAGAGGGTAATACATGTTCATATAGGGTTGCCATCTCAGCCATGTTTTCCTGGACTGTTATGAGTTATATATATATATATATATATATATATATATATATATATATATATATTTTGCAGGGTGCGCAGAAGGGAACATGCATTGCACCCCTGGACAGCACACTAATAGAGACAATGTACAGCACTATTCATGCTCCTCGATGCACACTCTGCAGCATGTGTAACTCTTAAAGGGACAGTCAACACCAGAATTTTTGTTGTTTAAAAAGAAAGATAATACCTTTATTACCCATTCCCCAGTTTTGCACAACCAACACAGTTATATTAATATACTTTATACCTCTGTAATTATCTTGTATCTAAGCTTCTGCTGACTGCCCCTTATTTCAGTTCTTTTGACAGACATGCAGTTTAGCCAATCAGTGCTCAGTCTAGGTCACTTTACGTGCATGAGCTCAATGTTATCTATATGAAACATGTGAACTAATGCCCTCTAGTGGTCAAAATGTATTCAGATTATAGGCAGTCTTCAAGGTCTAAGAAATTAGCATATGAACCTCCTAGTTTTAGCTTTGAACTAAGAATACCAAGAGAACAAAGCAAAATTGGTGATAAAAGTAAATTGGGAAGTTGTTTAAAATTGCATGCCCTATTGAAATCATGAAAGTTTTTTTTGGACTTGACTGTCCCTTTAAGTGTCCAGGACAACATGGCTGAGGTTGCAACCCTATGTCCATATGGATGAAATATATGTTGCATTTCTTTTCAATACATATGGATGGTTGTTGTAGCAAAATGACTGTGCATTTAAGGTAAATCTTATTTAATTTAACTGACTGTAGCATTCACATAATTTTATATACTACAACTACAACTGTATGCAATATGGCTTAGGGCCCCCATTAATGAAAATACAGCCCTCCTGAACAGAGAGTCTGTCTGCTCATGGTCATAGTTTCTGATGCAGCATTTACTGCTGGAATTTAACATTGCACAAGGATTTTCTTGAGCAGCACCTTCTCCTGCTCTCATGCAACCCGTTGTGTGAGCTTCCCTAACCGGCACTTATAAGGGGTTAAAATATAAGAACAGCTTTAAAGAGAGTTGTGAGGTGAGGAGTATCTGTGCTCTGTAGTTGTACCCAGCAGTTTAACACTCCTTTAAAGGGGCAGGAAACTAAAAAAAATGTCTTCCATGATTCAGATAGAGCATGCAATTTTAAACAACTTTTTAGTTTACTTCTATTATTACATTTTCTTTATTCTCTCTTTTTTTCTGTAAAGCAGGGATGTAAGCTCAGGAGCGTGCACGTGTCTGGAGCATTATATGGCAGCAGTTTTGCATGAATGTTATCCATTTGCAAGAGCATTAGATGGCAGCACTATTTCCTGCCATGCCCCAAGGCAGAACATGCTGTGATCTGAGATGGCATCGCAGAAAATGTAGCATGTCTGCAGAAAGAATGGGACACTTGAGGGAACTGTTAGCACTTTCACTTTGCAGGACTACTCCACATTAGAGTGTTCTCTTCAAACAGAGCTTTGCTCTGCCTGCGTTGTGTAAGTTTTCCTTAAAACAGTGCATCCAGATCAAAGTGCTGTTTGAAGACAAATATGGAGCAGTACTGCAAAGCAGCAGGGGCTGGCTCGCAGGGATTTGTTTAACCCTGCCCCTAGCCTTTCCCAGTTTGCAAAGCTGTGACTTCTAAATGTAAGATGTCCTTGTGAGCAATGCACATTTTTTATTACTACATTTCTACCTTGTGATATTAAGACCAATAACAAAGGAAACAAATTTGAAATTTTGAACAAATTTGAATTTCAAAACGTAATATTTGTTTTTGTCTGCAGCGAATTTGCAAAGCAATTTTCAGTTGCTGCACTTTATTATAAAAGTTAAAAAATTGCTTTACTCTCTAGTTAATTAACACATTACCATTGAGCTGGTGATTTAGTGTAACTGCCTAATTTAAAAATTAATTTAATATCAAAATGACCTGCAGACAATTTTTCACAAAAAAAATTCTCATTCCAGAAAGTGAAGACAAGTTCTGCCTTTGGGCTGCCATGTAGTGCTCTAGATGACCAGACACCTACCTAGGCATCTCTTCAACATAGAATATCATGAAGAACAAAGCAAATGTTATATTAGAAGTAAATTCATTTTAATTAAGCAACAGACCCTGTGGGACATTTGATCTAAAAGTCCTCTTAGTAAATACTGACTTTATGCAGTAATCAAACCTCCAACTGCCTTGGAATGTTTTAATTGAACCACTATTAATATCACTGCAAATACCAATAATTTCCACCATCCCCCTTACACGTCAGTTGTTCCTCTGAAACCCCACTGCTTCAGACAGAGCATACAATTTAAAAAAAAAATCCCAATTGTCCATTACCTCCTCAAAAAATCATTGTTTAAATTGATCCACTTAAAAGAAATATTATTTTTTTTACAAGTCTTGTGAATTATGAGATACAGGTGTCCATCTTAAAAAATCTCAACTGAAAGAACAATCCCAGATTTTGTATTTGTAGGTTTGTATAATTTAAGCAATATGATATATTGCCAATATTACGACATAAGACAATAAAATAAATGTAAAATTAAAGGATATACAAAGTACCATTACAACAGTGCATCTGAAAATTTTGTGTACTCTGTGTCTTCAAAAAATAATGTGCCCAAAATAATTTAAATACATACAACAGTGTAATACTGTTCCAGTGGCAATATATTTTTCAAAAGCCAAGTGAATACTCACAACTTTAGAAGCTAAGGTACCTAGGGCTGCAATACAGTGTTCTCTCTAAGGTCAGTTTTGTGAGCAGCCCAGCAGTGGAACAGTTAATTAGAGCAATTAGCAAGCACTACACAATGCAATCTGCAAGGTGTGGTTCCCTTATTAACTTTTTCACTGCTGGGCTGCTTGCAAAGCTGGCCTTAGATTACTGGTTTTCAAACCTGTCCTCAAGCCTCTCTAACAGTCCAGGTTTTCTTGAGTACCTTGGATGAGAGCAGGTAAAATAACCACGTTTACTAATGAGCTGATTGTTTCACCTGTGCTCTAGCTCAGATATCCTCAAAATGTGGCCGGTTAGGGAGACTGGAGGACAGGTTTGAAAACCAGTGCCTTAGAGGGAACTAGGGTTGCCACCTTAGCCATGTTTTCCTGGACTCTTATGAGTTACACATGCTGCAGGGTGTGCAGGGAGGAACATGAATTGCACAGCTGGATTGCACACAAATAGTGATCCTGGTGCACTATTCATGTTCCTCCCTGCACACCCTGCGGCATGTGTAACTCATAAGTGTCCAGAAAAACATGCCCGGGGTGGCAACGCTAGAGGGAACACTGGTTGCCAGCTGTCCTCTGCAATATATTGGACAATATGTTGGTGACTGGTCACACAATGCCCCTGCAAAAGCCCACACTATTGATCGCACCATGCATATTTTTCACAACTAACTTCGCAATTGCTGTACCCTTCGACTGCCAGTAACATTCAAAGCAATAAGTTTACCTCTTTGGTTGGTAGTAATATGTGCAAACAGTAGTGATTGCATACACTTGACCGCTCCTCACTTCTTTCTGCTCCATATTTGTTATGCATTGAGGCACAGGAGTCTTAGATTTAGATAATATTCAGGGACTTTAAAATACTAGACATTTAAAGGGACGTGAAACCCAATTTTTTTCTTTAATGATTAAGAAAGAGCATGCAATTTTAAACAGCTTTCTAATTTACTTATATTATCTAAGTTGCTTCATTCTCTTGATAGCCTCTGCTGAAAAGCATATCTAGATATGCTCAGTAGCTGCTGATTGGTGTCTGCTCATAGATGCCTTGTGTGATTGGCTCATCCATGTGCATTGCTATCGCTTCAACAAAGGATATCTAAAGAATGAAGCAAATTAGATAATAGAAGTAAATTGGAATGTTGTTTACAATTGTATTCTCTACCCGAATCATGAAAGACAAATTTGGGGTTTAGTGTCTCTTTAAGTGTTCAGAGTTTTTGTTAAGATTTTACTGACAACCTTGTAAAATACTGGACTGTCCAAAAAAATACTGGACATCTGGCAACCGTATTATGTAGCTAACAATCTTAACGATCTTAAACCTAACAGATTCAGCTCATAAGCTGGAAATTATAAAATGATCTATCTGGTATTAGCAGAATTTCTCCAAAACAAAAGAGGAAACTTTGATTGCCGATCTTACAAAACTTCCTAGATATTCATGTTCTATCAGTAATTTAAAAGAACATGAAACCCCAAAATTATCTTTCATGATTCAGATAGAACATACCATTTTAAATAACATTCCAATTTACTTCTATCGATTAATTTGTTTTGTTCAGGTATCCTTTGTTAAAAAAAAAAGCATACTTGGGTAGGCTGAGGAGCTGTTGATTGGTGGTTGCACTTATATGACTCATGTTATTGGCTCACCCATACACATTGCTGTTTCTTCAACAAAGGATACCAAGAGAATGAGGAAAATTAGATAATAGAAGTAAGTTGGATAGTTATGCTCTATTTCACTGGTTTTCATACCTATCCTCAGACTTCCCCAACAGTCCAGATTTTCTGAATTACCTTGGATGAGAGGAGGTAAAATAACTATGTTTACTAATCAGCTGATTCTTTCACCTGTGTTCTAGTTCAGGTATCCACAAAATATGGCCTGAGGACAGGTTATAAAACCAGTGCTCTATCTGAATCATGAAATAAAAAAAGTTGCTTTCATGTCCCTTTAATATCTAATCTCATTGTCCCCCATAGTCAAAAGTTATAAAGCAGTAGATGAGGGAAACGGATGAGTAATCTTATTAAAGTTTATGGCTTAAGACACGCATATACACACTCATAACACACACAAACACAGAGACAATCATAGACACTCACAAACACTCATGCATGCACACATTATCTCACTGACATACGTACTCACGCACACGTACCTACTCACACAGTAACAATCACATGCACACACACAAATACTCATGCACATACAGACACATAAACTTACGTGCTCATGCATGCGCACACATGTACACACACACTACAGGGCCTATTTATTATTGTGCAAGCGGACATGATCCGATATTGCTGATCATGTCCGCTGCACATCGATAAATGCTGACAGCATACACTCTGGGCATTTATCATTGCCCCAGCAGTTCTGGTGAACTGCTGATGCAATACGCTCCCTGCAGATTTGCCGCTAGCAGGGGGTGTTTTTCAACCTGATCGTATTCGATCGGGTTGATTTCTGTCCGCCGCCTCTTTAGACTGCGGCTTCATAATCTCTGTCCATATGGAGCTTAATAAATATGCCCCTACATGTGTACATACGCACAAATACACTCTTACACTATACAGCTTACATACACTTACACACACTTACACACTCATAAAACACACACATACACACTTACACAGCTTACATACACATACACACTCATAACACACACAAACACAGTGACAATCATACATACTTACACAAGTACTTATTCAAGCACACACGTGTGTGCACACATACACTCACACAGCTTATACACACATATTCATGCACACACTAACTCACTCACACATGTATTCACGTATGCACACACATGTACACACACGCTATGTGTGCATGCACACAAAAATTCACATAATGCACACACACAAATGCACACACATAACCATGTATTCATGCATGTACACACACATAGATACTCACATAGCTCATATACACATTCATGCTTATAATACACATATACTCGTGCACGCACACGTGTACACACAATATGGCTACAGCCTTCATGTTTTTTCAAGTACAGATACTCCATAGACGCTATCCAAAATTGGAGAAATCTGAGTCTTTTACTGATCTTGCTGTGTGAACAAAGTTTTACAGTACATTTAAAATGGACAAAATATTATTACCTTTTTAGCATTTAAAATGTACTGAACTGATGGTTCAAACATGAAAGACAGAAAATGTTATCAGCATATAACTTTGTTTATAAGTCTTTTATAGCTGTTCAACTGCAAGTAGGAAATCATATGTGTTGTTTTATTAGTTTAGTTTCATAATTTCGAATGGACTTTGCAGCCATTTTTTTCTTTATTTCATCTAAAACAGAGCATTTCAAAACATATTTAATTTTTTTGTTTCTCTTGTATTTTGAAAAACTCTTTTTTCCTGTCCCGAATAAATCAATTTTGTCTTCTCACACTTGTAGAAATGTAAAGCAGAGACAGTTGTCATTATAAGCCAAGAAAGATTAGTAGGGAATACAAAAGCAATAATTAGTTTAAATTTGCATTCAAGCAGCTTTAACTTATGACTTTTTAGTCAAAAAAAATATTGTGTAAATGTTGTTTTTTTACATGCATGCTAAAAAAAATTTTTTTTAGTAAAATTTTCCTTTAAGGCTTATATAACCTTTATGATATTATGTATATACTATATAGACTCACATTACATGTATTCATAAAAAGATTTTTAATAATCTCACACACTGTAATATATGCATTTCTACACCTGCATCTTGGTTTGGTGAAGCGGAAGAAATATTCCCTTGTGTATTTAATTTGTGAAATTCTCAGAACCCTTCTCTGATGTCTAAGTATCTACTCTAATAGGAATTTATATGCTTTTATATTTCTAGATTCTCACCAAGGAGAATACCAAAGGAAACTGTATAGAGAGCTGCTACGAAATTACAATCGCCTTGAACGACCCGTGGTGAATGACTCACAGCCTTTGCTTGTAGAACTGCAACTTTCATTGCTTCAGATTATTGATGTGGTAAGTCATGTTTCATACATTTCAAAAAATGTGTGAAAATATTTCTCTTTGGAAAAGCCAAGATGAATAAAAGCAGTATGCCCAAAAGACAATAAAGTTAACTGATTTCTAGACATGAATGAATTACATAAATTATCTTTAAGGGATCATCCTATACTATAAAAGGCCAAATGTGTTTGTCCGAAGCTGTCATGCGCAGTAGAGACAGCACGAGGACAAACACACCTGGCCTAAGTCCCTAACTGTTCTGCCGACTGCGCCGAGCAGAAGTGGGCGTGGCCGAGCGTGAAGGGGGCGGGGCCTAACGCGGAGGCCCGTGAAGGGGGCGGAGCCTAGCGTGAAGGCCCGTGAAGGGCCGTGGAGAGAGCTCAAACAGCTCAAGAGAGGGTGGAGAGATGTGGGGAGAGGGGGGGGTGATGTGGAGTGAGGGGGAAGATGTGGAGAGAAGGGAGAGATGTGCGGAGATGTGGAGAGATGTGGGGAGAGGGGGGAGATGTGGAGAGAGGGGGGAGATGTGGAGAGAGGGGGGAGGTGTGGAGAGAGGGGAGAGATGTGGGGAGATGTGGAGAGATGTGGAGAAAGGGGGGAGATGTGGAGAGAGGGGGAGATGTGGAGAGATGTGGAGAGAGGGGAGAGATGTGGAGAGATGTGGGGAGATGTGGAGTGATGTGGGGAGATGTGGGGAGAGGGGGGAGATGTGGAGTGAGGGGGGAGATGTGGAGAGAGGGGGGAGATGTGGGGAGATGTGGAGAGAGGGGGGAGATGTGGAGAGAGGGGGGAGATGTGGAGAGAGGGGGAGAGAGAGAGAGAGAGAGAGGAGAGAGAGAGAGGAGAGAGAGAATGAGAGAGAGAGGGGGAGAGAGAGAGAGAGGGGGGAGAGAGAGAGAGAGAGAGGGGGGAGAGAGAGAGATAGAGAGAGAAGAGAGAGAGATAGAGAGAGAGAGAGGGGGGAGAGGGAGAGAGAGAGAGAGGGGGGGAGAGGGAGAGAGAGACAGAGGGAGAGAGATAGAGAGACAGGGGAGAGAGAAAGAGGGGAGATGTGAACAGAAAAAGAGAGAGGGGGGAGATAGAGAGAGAGGGGAGTGAGAGAGAAAGAGGGGAGAGAGAGAGAGAGGGGAGTGAGAGAGAGAGAGAGACAGAGGGGGGAGAGAGAGGAGGAGAGAGAGAGGAGAGAGAGACAGGGGAGAGAGAGAGAGAGGGGAGAGAGAGAGGGGGGGAGGGGGGAGAGGGAGGGGAGAGAAATAGAGAGAGGGGGGAGAGAGAGAGGGGGGGAGAGATAGAGGGGCAAGAGAGAGAGAGAGGAGAGACAGAGGGGGGAGAGAGGGAGGGGAGAGAGGGGGAGAAAGAGGAGAGAGAGAGAGAGAGAGAGAGAGAGAGAGAGAGGGGAGAGAGAGAGAGTGGGGAGGGGGGAGAGAGAGAGTGGGGAGGGGGGAGAGAGAGAGAGAGATAGAGGGAGGAGAGAGAGAGGAGAGAGACAGGGAGAGAGAGAGAGAGAGAGAGAGAGAGAGGTGAGAGAGAGAGGGAGGGGAGAGAGAGAGAGGGGGGGAGAGAGAGAGGGGGGGAGAGGGAGAGAGAGAGAGGGGGGGAGAGGGAGAGAGAGACAGAAGGAGAGAGATAGAGAGAGAGGGGATAGAGAAAGAGGGGAGATGTGGACAGAAAAAGAGAGAGGGGGGAGATAGAGAGAGAGAGGGGAGTGAGAGAGACAGAGGGGAGAGAGAGAGAGAGAGACAGAGGGGGGAGAGAGAGGAGGAGAGAGAGAGGAGAGAGGGGAGAGAGAGAGAGGGGGGGAGGGGGGAGAGAGAGGGGAGAGAGATAGAGAGAGGGGGGAGAGAGAGAGGGGGGGAGAGATAGAGGGGCAAGAGAGAGAGAGGAGAGACAGAGGGGGGAGAGAGAGAGGAGAGAGAGGGGGAGAAAGAGGAGAGAGAGAGAGAGAGAGAGAGGCGAGAGAGAGAGATAGAGGGGAGAGAGAGAGAGAGATAGAGGGGAGAGAGAGAGAGATAGAGGGGAGAGAGAGAGAGAGAGGGGAGAGAGAGAGAGAGAGAGAGAGGGGAGAGAGAGAAAGAGAGGAGAGAGAGAGGGGGGAGAGAGAGAGGGGAGCGAGAGAGAGAGAGGGGAGCGAGAGAGAGAGATAGGGGGAGAGAGTGCAAAAGAGAGGGGGGAGAGAGAGAAAGCAAAAGAGAGTGAGAGGGAGAGAACGCCAGTGGTGGGACCACTGTACTGCAAAAAATGGCCCGTGTGAACGGGCTTTAGGACTAGTATATATATATTCTAGTGGAAGACATTTGCTGTGTTGCAGCATTTTAAAATGATGGGATCACAATGGATTTTTTTCAGAATTGTTGTGTTGGTGAACACATTTTTTATACCCATTCTATTTAAAGAAACAAACAATACTTATTGCATCATACAAATTAACAGGGGCATATAAAGGGGTCTCAGAGAACTCAATTGAGTCTGGGGCCACACCTCTATGGGGCCCACCTGGCCCTGCAATAAGAGGACATTGGTTCTTCCTGCATCATTTTTTGCCCCTCTCTGTGCCCCCTAAGAAAAGGGGATCACAGTTTAGGGAAAGTATATGGATTTAACTTTACAATATGATGCCAGGGTTTCCAAGATGGCCGTTGCAGTTTTGTTGTTCTGAAAACTTTCCATCATATTTGTACAGGAGGTTGTACAAGTGCATATCCTCTGGTGTAAACTAACCAAAAGGAAAACATTTTTTTTATAATAATTAAACAGACAAACAGGATTACTTTAGAGACCATCCTGGAGTCATTTGATGGTTATCAAACTACTTTAGAAGTCATTTGCACATCATCAGACATCATCAGGCTTGTAAAGTCATCGGCTAAGGTAAAACATTCTGGGTGATGACTTCAGAATAATTAGCAGATTACCTTACCGATTACTTCACAAGCATGAACAGCCAGTGAATGACTCTAGAGTAATCTTATTTAAATATTTTGGCCTGTGGGCATACTTTAGGATGCCTTCTGATGATTAGTTTGGAGTAATTGATTACTTCAGAATGACTCCAGGAAGATCATCGTTTGTGACTAGGGTAATCTCTCTCCAGTCACTGAAATAATAACCAAAAGGAAAGGATGAGTCCTATTCACAAAGAAGCAGCATCTCTGTCTCCAATGTGGATGATGACTCATTTCTACTGGTTTAGCTACCCCCTGCAAAGAAGCAAGTATTTAGCAAGATAAGGGCCAGGCCACAAAAACTTACATTTAGGACCTGAAATGTATATTCAATTTGTGTATACATGTCACGACTGAGCCTTTTGAGGAAAAGTTGTTTGCTGTAAATAAATAATGAGTAATAAGTATTAACATAAGTAATAAATATTGCTGTAAATAAGTTATGATAAAAAGTAGTATTGCGACCCTTCTTACATCATTAAAAATGTGACTGGCTGTAGGGCATAGGTCCTAGGCAGTCCAAAGCTAGGTTCTCTTCATTTCATCAGTCAGGGAAGGGTTTGGTCTAAGGTTCCTTAATAGAACCCAGAATAGAAACAATGAAAGAAGTGGTGGCAGAATTGCACTCTCATTTCAGTACTGCTTTGCATCTTGGAACATATGGTATATCTTGTGTTGGTTGAACAAAACAACAAAGGGCCAGGTGGGGTTGCCAAGGCTTAGGTATGCCAACTATGCTTTTTTATGATTTAATAATTTGTACACTTGGCAATAGAATGAGAATCCATTTTCAATCAAATTTTTATTAAGATAACATATACAGGGCTAAATATAAAAAGAGTTTGAGTTGTGTGATATGGCTAAGAAATATGGTTAACTAGTTAAAGAGAGGTTGACAGGATACCTTAGGCACCTTAGCCCAAAGGAGTTCTTTACTTATATTGGTAAATAGTTTTATGATATTTGGACATATTTTATGTTGAAGATGGGTAACTGCTGATAAGAAATACATATTTATATTTGTATAGTCTTGCCTGAATGACTTTCTGTTTGACGAATGCACTATTGGGAGCTAGCTGGTGATTGGTGGTTGCACATATATGCCTCTTGTCATTGGCTCGTCAGATGTGTTCAACTAGCTCACAGTAGTGCATTGTTGCTCTGGAGCTGACATTCCAATCTTTCTGATATTGGCTCCTGATAGAAAAGTTTTGACTGTAAGGGCTCCTGGCTCTTACCTAGGTGAGGTAGGGGTCGCGTAAATCTGAAGGTCCAGTGTCTCTCTCTTAAAGCTGTTTGTGCACCTGGAGCTCTGGGCTGTGTTGAAGACAGGCATTTGAGTACAGGTGTTAGTGCAGGACGATCTATGGGCATATTTGTGCCTGAACAGTCCTGAAGACTCCACTTCAGAGTTACTTTCAACATTAAACCTACAAGTAGTTCTACCTTTAGTGCAGGTATCACAAACAGGCAGATAACAGACATCATCTTCTGCACGCTATAGAGACAATTCAGGTAGAGCATGCAATTTTAAACTTTCCAATTTACTTATATATATATTTTTTTTAATATTTATTTAGAACCAAGGATGTGAGTATGATCATCGCCTTGCAAGGAGAAACATTAACAAAATTCATACACAATTAAACAAGTATAAGTTTACATTTTGACAAAACAAAAGTAAATGAATAAATCAATGTGTATTTATAATTTAACATCGCATCGCTGGGTTTTTATATTTTATCTCATGAATAATGCAAACAGTTAGCAGTATTTAACTTTTTTTTTTTAAAGGATTCTGTTATATACAATTCATAAAGCTTCTACCATTATCATGGTAATTAACCATTCCTTAAACTTAGCTTCCTGCTAAATATAAATGGAGCTTCTCATTCCTATTGACTGTGCTAACTGTATAATGAAGTAGAACAGTGGTCGGCGAGTGGGGGCGAAATGAGAGAGAAGAATAAAGAAAAGAGAAAAAAGTTTCCTTTTCCTCCCTTTCCTTAATATGGGATTCGCTATGTATCCCAAAGAAATCTGAAATGTCCATGTAACATTGCCTCTTTTGTATATATATTGTATCTTTAAATGGATATACTAATTGTTTTTGGATATTACTTGGTTCTGATTTAATAAAGGGGTATCATTTGGCAAAGTATTTGGCTATATTTAAGTGTGAACTAACAATTAGATCCGTCTGTTCTATTATCATCTGGAGTCTTAACTTAGAAATAAATTTAAGACTAGGCTCTGTCTTTTCTTTCCAAGTCGCCAATATAATTGAACGTCCGCATAGAATAGTATTGTTAATTAATTTAGTATTTAGAGATCTGGGACTAAATTCTTTTGCGAGAAGAAAATCATGTAAATTAAATCTGACTTTGTTTTATAATTCTTGATATCCAGAACGCCACTTTATGCCAAAATCTGTTTACTTTTGGACAATACCAGATACAATGTATAATATCTGCCCTTTCTTTATGACATCTGGTACAATAAAATGTCTTGCTCTGCAACCATCTTGTGGGGGGTAGATAAACATTAATTAATTTGATCTGTGTTTCTCGCCATGAAATGGTAAGCTTTGAATCTCTCACTCTAGTAAGACTTTTCATGATTTGTACCTTGGTAAAATCTATACTCTATCTGCCAAATACGGACTATATAATCTAGATTTTTATCTCCTGCCCTCTTGAGTATCCAGTTATACCAATAAGATATAGATGTGCGGAGGTTTTTATATAGGTTAAGGCCCATATCTATCTCTTTCCGGTCCTGATCTATATTGCGCTTGTTTTTAATTGTCTCTAAGAGATGTCTTACTTGGAGATACGCATGGAAGTCTTTATTCTAAACATTGAATTTATCTTTCAGTGCTATGGTTAAATATTTTGAAAAGTAAAGTTCAATATTCCCTATGCTACATAATTACTGCCACGCTATGATTGAATTTTTCATAATTCTCATATTTTTAACTTTCTTAGGTAGATGTTTTATTTCTATATGAAGTAGTGCAGACAGTAAAAATAGAAAATTGAAAAGAAAGAAGAGGGCGACTCCTAGTGCAGATCAGTCAGTCAGATGAGCACCCACTGGTAGCTACCAATAAAATGGATACTCACATGGCCTGGAACACACTATAGTGCTGATGAAGCAAGCTGGGTATATTGTAGTGGCCCAGCGCACATAAACATAAAGGCTGTAATCTTGTTCCAAAAGCGTGAGTGAGAGACAGGAGACTCCAATATATAAAAATTGTTTTATAATCCAAAAAAGTTAATAAACAATTCGCAGATAAAATACAAAGTGATATAAAATCAGCGTGTTTTAATGATTTTCATCAGCACTATAGTGTGCTCCAGGCCATGTGACTATCCATTTGATTGGTAGCTACCAGTGGGTGCTCATCTGACTGAATGATCTGCACTAGGAGTCGCCCTCTTCTTTCTTTTCAATTTCCAGACTGCAGAATATTGCCACAACAAAGAGGAGCTGCCCTTGCTATCGTGCACAGTTACTGGGACACTGCAGAGTTCCCAGTCTACACACCTAGGCATTATCTTGGCCTTTTCAAATTGTGAGTACCATTTTATATTGCATGTATCATGATCTAACTGTGTATTGGCTACACTAGGAGGCGCCCTTTCTCTTCTTATATATCTAGACAGTGAAAATAGTTTAACTAAATTTGATTCTAGTTCTACTAAAGAATAATATACAAGTGTCATTCAATCTAATGCTATTTTCATGATAAAGACCAAGTTGTACCATTTTATAGATGGTAGGCCAAGACCGGCATACAATTTACCCTGAGTTAACCTATTTGCTAGTAACCTAGGTTTTTTTATGTACTTCTCATAAAAATTCCCGGAAAATTCTATTAATAATGGATAAATCCCTATTTTTTATAAAAATGGATAGGTTTTGCATAACGTAGAGTAATTTAGGGAAAATTATCATTTTTATTAAATTAATTTTGCTTGATAGTTATATTGGAAGATGTGCCCATTTCGCAAGTCTTGGAAGTTATCCCAAAGTGGTTTAAAATTCAAATCGAACCAGTGTTCAGGTGATAGACTAAATTTAAGTCCCAGGTATTTTATATATTCTTTGACTTCCTGGAATGGAACATCTGTTGAAAGGTGGGTTTTATTAATCCATAACATTTCTGATTTGTGAAAATGTATTCTATATCCTGAAAAGGAACCACAATTTCTTAAAAATGTTAATACTTTAAGTATATTATTCTGTAAATTCCTAATTAAAAATAAGCAAATCATCTGCATAAAGTGCTGTTTGAAGTTCTGTAGAGGCCACTAAATGCCTTGTATCTGTTCTCTTAAGAAAATTGCCAAGGGTTCCGTTGATAGATTGAATAGTAAGGGTGATAAGGGGCATCCCTGTCTTGTACCCTTTGATAATATTATATCTGGAGAGATATCGCCATTGATTATCAATGTTGATATCGGTTTTGCATATAATCTTTGAATAAAGTCAAGAAATCCCTCTTTAAATCCAAATTTGAGTAAGGTAGTGAGCAGATGATCTCATTGTATAGAATCAAGCGCTTTCTCAGCGTCAATAGATATAATCGCGTTATCAATGTTATATAGAGGCTCTAATCTTTTGGACCAATAATACTCCAGAGTTAATAATACCTTCCTAATATTATTAGCTGAGGTTCTATTTTTCATAAATCCTGTCTGATCTAGATGTATCAAGGCAGGTAGACTCGTTTTAAGATGGTTTGCTGTAATGGTTGTCAATATTTTATAATCTGTATTTAGGAGGGATTTTGGACGATATGACTCGACATTTTCAGGGTCTCTCCCTTTCATTAATAAATAAGGATTTAGTGAAATGGGGTGATATTTCTTTGCCTTGAATGTAGTATTCATTGAATACATTTTGTAAAATAGGTATAATATTTGTTAGTGAGCACATCAGGACTGGGGGCCGGGCCAGGCGACACATTTTGAATGACTTTTTCAATTTCTTCTTTTGTGATTGGGGCATTTAATTCCTTTATTTTATTCTCCTCTAACAGTGGCATTTTAAGACCTGCCCAGACATTTTCCTTATTTAATTGTTCAATCTGATCTGCTGTATATACCTCTTGAAAATATTTTGTAAAAATCTTTTTAATCTCTTCTATATGTACAGTTCTTTCATCTGCTTTTTAATTGCCTCAATGATCTTCATTCTCTTCTTTTGTTTTGTCATTCTGGCTAAATATTTCCCTGATTTTTTCCCCAAATCTATATTGAAATGCCTTCTTTTCAATTTGACTCATTGGTGACTTTATACGTAATAAATACTTCTCTTTCTTTTTTTGCTACTATATATTTATGCCATAGAGCCGGACTTGATTTTTTTTTTTCCTTAAATAAATTCAATATGATTTTATCTCTCCCCTCAAAACAGCTTTAGAAGCTTCCCAAAATATACTAGATTTGTGGTGGTAATTTGCATTATCTTGAACATACTGTTTCCATTTATTAGTTAACCATATATTGAATATATGATTTGAAAATAGATATTTAGGGGGAAAAAGGAAACATGGGATGGAATCTTCTTAAAAGGAATATTTAAAGAAATTGGGGCATGATCAGAAATAGTAAAAGTTTGTCTGCTTTAATACCTTTCCCTAACAGTCTGACATCTGTTAAAAAATACATCTATTCTGGAAAATGATTTATAGGCCTTTGACTCACAAGTAAATTTTTTACTATCCGGATTTTGTATCCACCAAACATCACTTACACCTAAGTTGTTTTTAAAAGAGTGCATTAATAAAGTTTCCTTTTTATACATTTTAAATCTAGATGTTTGGTTAATTCCATCTGATTTATCTAGTGCCGTGTGTGAAATCAGATTGAAATCTCCAGCTACAATTAATTGGTCCTTTGAATACTCCATTAATCTTTTCTGTAGTAAGTTCCAAAACTCCTTATCAAATTTGTTTGGGCCGTACACATTACAAATCACGAATATCTGTTTTAACATTTCAGTTTTTAATATAATGAACCTCTCTTTCCTATCTATCCCCGTATATAAAATTTTATAGTCTAATTGTTTATGAATTAAAATGGCAACACCATTTTTTCTTTTCTCACATGGAGTTGCGATTACTTCTACTACCCAGCCTTGCTTAAGCTTGCTTATTTCTTTTTAAGATGTGTTTCCTGTAAGAGAGCTATATTAGCTTTTAGTTTACGTAGCTCGTAAAAAATTTTTTCCTTTTTTATTGGGAAGTAATCCAAGCTACATTCCACGAAATCATGTTACATGACATTTAGAATATAAAAACAAATGTGGGAGAAAGAGAAAAAAAAAAAAAAATGTAATCCATATATACATAAGTACAAATATTCATGTCCCCAAATGTTTCACTCTGCCCCCCACTCCTCCCAATCCCACCCGTAAAAACAACTGAACTTAGTTTTTCAATAATGTTATAAAACAGTATACAATTATTAATTATTTGTTTCGTCATTAATCACCTGTACATTATTCTCTTCAAACACTTTAGCTTCTTCAGAGTTATTTAACATTATCCATTTATCCTTAAACCATATTTTTAGCTTAACTGGGTAGATTAGCCTTGCATCAAATCATTTTCTGATCAAATTAGAACAAAATGGAGCCATCTCCTTTCTTTTATTTGTTGTTTATTTTTAATAATCTTGACATATCAGTTTATGTGCATCTAATTGGATTGGCTGGTGTTTTTTATAAAAGCTAAGTATCAGTATCTTGTCTTGAAAATCAAGAAGTTTTGCAATTATGGGTCTACTTAGTTTGGAGCCATCTGGTCTGGTATTTACTCTGCCTATCCTATGTGCTCTTTCTATCTTTAGTTTTGAAAATTGTACTGGCATATTTAGCAATCTGGGAAGTTCTTCTGCTACACATTTAACTAAGTCCTGATCTATATGAGATTCTGAAATTCCCCAAATTCTTATATCATTTCACCTTGCTCTATCTTCCAGGTCTTCTATTTTTTTTCTTGTAGCTTTTGAATTTGGGTATTATGTTTCTAAACCTTAGATTCTTGTGAGTTGTGTCTATCCTCCATTTCAAAAATACGGGACTCAGCTTAATCCATTCTCATGGAAAATTGGTGCAACTCAGAAGATAAAGATGCAAGGTCCTGTCTCACTTCACATCAAATTGCGGTAACTTTATATCTGAGATATGGGAGATAATTATCAGAGCATCTAAAGGTTGTGTTATTAATTGTGGGGGTTTCACCTCCAATAGTTTCCTGGGAGCCTATCAAACTGACCCTTATATTTATCGTTTTCTTATCTTTATTCTTTGGTGGCATTGTAGGAGATTTAGAAAATGAGACAAATCTGTCCATGTGTTAGTGATATTAAGAGTGAATTATTCCTGTACAAAAAAACCTGTGGAGTGTGTAAAAAAAAAGAAAGAAAAAAAAAATGGTGGAAGTGTGGTGTTATTTATACCCCCAGAAGAAAAAAACAACAACAAAATAAGTAAGGAGAAGGGGGGTATATAAGAAAAACTGAGAGTGAATACTTTTCTGTTAAATATACTGTGAGGGATCTGTATAACCCCTAGGTTAAAGGTCAGTTTTGGTCTCAGATGCGGAATTATTTGAGATCGTAAGTAAATAGTAAATTGATGATTTGTTTCACTTAAGTAATTATTACCAGTATTGTGGAATGGCAACAGTATTACCGTAGTGATTTGTTAAGTGGTTACTGAATGAACAGTAAGTATCAGTACAGCTATGTGCAGTACTAAAACAGATTGCAATTTGGATAACAGTGGGTTTGCCGGATTGGCACTTTACACACAGTGAATAAAGAGTCACAAAAGTAATAGTTCTCCTTATTTAGTATATAAAGTGAAAGTACCTTTATTGCGGTAACAGGATCCTCTGTCGTGTGCAGCAGACTGCGTTTGATACAAGCCGTTACGTCACAAGTTTGGGCGTGACTGGACTAAGCTTTCAGTTTGTTAGCGTTGAAGATGAAATGACTTACTCGCAAATGTGGTTCAAGTTAGGAGCCATCTGTTTAATGTAAGAAGAGGTGTTGAGCTTGTCTGTGTGCCTGAGGGCTGAGCTGGTAATAAAGTCCTGGCGTAGACTGAAGCTGTATGACGGTTGCGCTCGCTGTGGAAGTGAGAGCTGACAGGTGCTGCGTATGAGCGGGTCTCTGTGTGATGATAGTTGAGTTGAAATACAAAGTAAGTCCTGATGAAGTTGTGTTAATCCTCTGTAGAGATTAAGGTAGAAATCCTGAGTTGAGAGTATTCTCTAAGTTGAGATATAACGGGAATCTATGAAATATTGCGTTTAGGCAATAGGAGCTCAGTTTAAAGATCAAACTCTAGTTAGGTTGCAAACAAAATACTAAGCACCTGTGTGCAGGTGCGCATGGCTTATAAAGGTATTGTAGGAGGGGACTGCTTAAAGGGATAGTCCTGACATCACCCCCTCCTCAAGCAAGTGGTCCCAACACTTGAGGTCTGGTCTATCAGGGTAACGTCTATGGAAGAGGCTTATAAGCCTGGGTGCATGGAGGTTGGTGGAGGGTTCCCATGAATCTTCCTCATCAGAATAACCCTTCCAACGTACCAGATATTCAAGGAGACCATTACGGATTTGGGAATCAAGTAGTTTCTGTACCTCGAATTCATCCGACAATGGTTGGATGGGATCAGGTGGTAGGACTGGATTAGTGTCCCTTAATCGACCTGCTGGTTTTAATAGGGAGACATGAAAGCTGGGATGAACACGTAGAGAAGGTGGAAGATCAAGAGACATAACATTTGGGTTGATCACCTTGAGAATTCGGAAAGGACCGATGAATAGTTTTCCCAATTTCTTGGAGGGAATCTGTAGACGTAAGTTCTTCGTTGATAGCCAGACGTAATCACCAACCTTGTATTCTGGGGTTGGACGGTGTCTAAGATTATAGTAATGAGACTGGGTCTCTTGAGCTTGTTTGATGTTATGACGAAGCACTGAGAATGTCTCCTTTAAGTTATTGGTGTAATCATCAACAAGTGGTGAAGGAGAAACTGAATGTGATGAGAAAGTGAAAGATGGGTGGAATCCGTAGTTGGCATAAAAAGGGGTCATGTTAGTGCTGGAGTTAACTGAATCATTGTAAGCATATTCTGCTAAGGGAAGTAGGTCTGACCAGTTGTCTTGATGTTGTGTGCAGAAGCAGCGGATGTATTGCTCCAGCCATTGGTTTACCCTTTCAGTCTGTCCATTAGTTTGGGGGTGAAAGGAAGTGCTATAACGGTGAGTAATGTGTAATTGTTGACAGAGTTGTCTCCAGAATCTAGAGGTAAATTGAGTGCCTCGGTCAGAGGTGAGAATAGGAGGAATACCATGTAATCTAATAACATGTTGTATGAATAACTGGGCTGTCTCCAGAGATGTAGGTAGCTTTGTGAAAGGTATAAAATGTGCCATTTTACTGAAAAGGTCAACAGTGACGAGGATAGTATTGTATTTGTTGGATCTGGGTAGATCGACAATGAAGTCTAACCCTACATGTTGCCAGGGTCTCTGTTGGATTTGAACTGGCATGAGGTATCCGTATGGTTGAGCGGACTGAGACTTTGATGATGCACATACCGCACAACTTTGAACGTATTCATAAACAGACTTCTTCATGTGTGGCCACCAATAGTTTCTAGCGATCTTTTCAAGGGTGCGATTAATGCCCTGATGTCCAGCAGTTGGAATGTCATGGTTATGGTATAATACTTCTTGCTGTAGAGATGGAGGAACATAAAGTTTATTATCATGGTAGTATAGACCGTCTTGTTTTTTCTGTAAATTATGTTCTTTGATACAGTCATTGTCAACCTTATAATTCTTTAAAGAACAGGAAAAGGTGCTTGAGAGACCTAAAAACCTTTCTGGGGGAATAATATGCTGTGGTTCAGATGGAGTTCTATGCTCACTATCTTTTCGAGATAGAGCATCAGCCTTACCATTCAGTTTTGCTGATCTGTAAGTGATGGTAAAGTTGAATCGGGTGAAATAAAGACACCAGCGTGCTTGGCGAGAAGAAAGGGTCTTACTATTCAGTTCGCGGTAATCAATGATAGGTCTGAGAGACTTATCCTTGTTGCGGACAAAAAAAATCCCTGCACCAGCAGGTGATGTTGATGGACGTATGAAGCCCTTTTTTAGGTTCTCATCGATGTACTCTTTCAAATGGTCGAGTTCTGGTTTGCTGAGCGGATATAAACGACCGAAAGGAATTGTTGCCCCTGGTTGTAGCTCGATAGGACAGTCGTACTGTCTGTGAGGAGGTAGTGTTTCAGCATGTTTCTTACTAAAGACATCAGAGTAGTCGGAATAAACAGTAGGCAGTTTATTTAAGACATCTGACTGTTGTAAAAGACAAATGTGGGGAGAATAGCAAGAGGATTGACAAAAAGTAGAATTGAGGGTTACCTGTAAATCCTTCCAATTTATGGTGGGTTGGTGTAACTGCAACCATGATAATCCTAAAACAACTGGAAAGAGAGGAGAAGGCAAAATATCAAACACTAGATATTCAGAATGACCATTTGGAGTCTGTACCATGAGAGGTTTAGTTTGATGAATTATTGGACCAGTTTTAATAGGTGTCCCATCAATGACTCTAATGTAGACAGGTTTTTTCTTGCACACATAAGGTATTTTATTAGTTTTCACTATATTTGAATCTATATAACAGCCACTAGCACCGGAGTCAACAATTGCTTCAAAGTTGATCTTCTGCTGCTGCCACTGTAGAGACAAAGGAATATGACAGTAAATAGGATTATAGCTGACTGTAGAATGTTTAGTAAAGGCTATTGACTTACTTCTCTTAGACTTGAGAAGAACAGGACAGTCCTTGACGATATGGGAAGGGCAGGCACAATACATGCATAGCTGTAAGTTTCTTCTCCGTGTTCTTTCTTGAGACGAAATAGGGCCTCTGATGATACCTAGATCCATGGGTTCCTCAGTAGTTTTTCTTGAAGGAGAAGGGTGAGTGTATGAGGTGGCAGCAGTGGTTTGTGAGACAGCATATGAACGTTCAAGTTTTCTCTCCCTCAACCTCCTGTCGATTTGTATGACAAGTTTGAACATGGAGTCTAGACTATTTGGCATCTCCATTCTTGCAAGCTCATCTTTAATTTGATCGGACAGTCCAAGCCTGAATTGGTTTCAAAGCGAAACATCGTTCCACTGAGAATCTGTACTGTACTGCTTGAAGTCAGTGATATAATCTTCTACGGCCCTGCGGCCTTGATTTAGAGCCCTCATCTTAGCTTCTGCGGTGAGTTGGACATCTGTGTCCTGATATAATTCATCCATGCTAGTGAAAAATGATTGCAGTGATGACAGAATGGGGTCATTATTCTCATAACAGGTGTCAGCCCAGACACGTGGTTCACCCCTGAGGAATGACACGATTGTGAGAACTCTTATCCTGTCTGTACAATAAGTTTTGGGTTTGAGGGAAAAAAGCAAAGTGCAGGCATTTTTGAACTGTCGGTAATGTTTCCTATTACCAGCAAATGTTTCTGGCAAAGATACCTGGGGTTCTGGGGAAAACTCAGAGGTAGGACCCCTTTGAGTCATGGTATCTTTTAGTATACCACGGAGGGTTTGATTTTCTAATTGGAGTTCTCTGAGTCCCTGAGAAAGCTGGTCAACTTTTTGTGTAAGGTTGTATACAATCTGAGGTAATTCCGCTGAATCCATTCTTTTTTGGCTTAGTATTATGTGAGGGATCTGTATAACCCCTAGGTTAAAGGTCAGTTTTGGTCTCAGATGCGGAATTATTTGAGATCGTAAGTAAATAGTAAATTGATGATTTGTTTCACTTAAGTAATTATTTCCAGTATTGTGGAATGGCAACAGTATTACCGTAGTGATTTGTTAAGTGGTTACTGAATGAACAGTAAGTATCAGTACAGCTATGTGCAGTACTAAAACAGATTGCAATTTGGATAACAGTGGGTTTGCCGGATTGGCACTTTACACACAGTGAATAAAGAGTCACAAAAGTAATAGTTCTCCTTATTTAGTATATAAAGTGAAAGTACCTTTATTGCGGTAACAGGATCCTCTGTCGTGTGCAGCAGACTGCGTTTGATACAAGCCGTTACGTCACAAGTTTGGGCGTGACTGGACTAAGCTTTCAGTTTGTTAGCGTTGAAGATGAAATGACTTACTCGCAAATGTGGTTCAAGTTAGGAGCCGTCTGTTTAATGTAAGAAGAGGTGTTGAGCTTGTCTGTGTGCCTGAGGGCTGAGCTGGTAATAAAGTCCTGGCGTAGACTGAAGCTGTATGACGGTTGCGCTCGCTGTGGAAGTGAGAGCTGACAGGTGCTGCGTATGAGCGGGTCTCTGTGTGATGATAGTTGAGTTGAAATACAAAGTAAGTCCTGATGAAGTTGTGTTAATCCTCTGTAGAGATTAAGGTAGAAATCCTGAGTTGAGAGTATTCTCTAAATTGAGATATAACGGGAATCTATGAAATATTGCGTTTAGGCAATAGGAGCTCAGTTTAAAGATCAAACTCTAGTTAGGTTGCAAACAAAATACTAAGCACCTGTGTGCAGGTGCGCATGGCTTATAAAGGTATTGTAGGAGGGGACTGCTTAAAGGAATAGTCCTGACATATACATTTACATTGCCAACATAGTTAAGTTATGCTGTGAAACTTAATTGCTCCTTGTTATGGTCCATCAGTGTTACCCCAATTCTTATTAAAGGGACAGTAAACACCAGAATTTTTGTTGTTTAAAAAGGTAGATAATCCCTTTATTACCCATTCCCCAGTTCTGCATAACCAACATTGTTATATTAATATACTTTTTACCTCTGTGATTACCTTGTATCTATGCCTTTGCAAACTGCCACCTTATTTCAGTTCTTTTGACAGACATGCATTTTTAGCCAATCAGTGCTTGCTCTTAGGAGCTTCACGTGCCGGAGCTCAATGTTATCTATATGAAACACATGAACTAACGCCCTCTAGTGGTGAAAAACTGTCAAAATGCTTTCAGATTAGAGGCAGTCTTCAAAGTCTAAGAAATTAGCACATGACCCTCCTAGATTTAGCTTTCAACTAAGAATATCAAGAGAACAAAGCAAAATTGGTAATAAAAGTAAATTGGAAAGTTGTTTAAAATTACATGCCCTAGGGGGATCCCTCAGATTTAGCAATTGTCTCTATTGATGCTGAGAAAGCGTTTGATTCAATTCATCATGATCATCTGGTCACGTCTCTAGTTAAATTTGGTCTTAAGGGAAACTTTCTTAAATTTGTTGAGAACATATATAATAAGTCACATACAAAGATAATTGTTAATAATATTCTATCTCTCGAGATACCACTTGAAAGAGGGATGCGTCAGGGGTGCCCCCTCTCTCCTCTTCTCTTTGATATTTCAATTGAACCTCTGGCAATAATGATAAGGGATCAAATGGAAGGTATAAAAATAGGTAAAACAGAGCTCAAAATTGCGTTGTACGCTGATGATATTCTTCTATACATTTCCAATACACAAAACAATATACCTATAATTATGTCAATTATAGAACAATTTGGATCCTTCTTGGGCTACAGGATCAATGCATCCAAGTCGGAGTTACTCTGGATCAGAAAGACCTTGGGTTCCCTTTTAGATATAACCTTCAGAGTCTCTGAATCTTTCAGATACTTAGGGATAATAATATCACCTGATATAGATCAATGTTATGATCTTAATATAATACCAGTGATGAACGAGATCAGGGATAGTATGAAAGTATGGCAGAACCTTCCACTTTCAATCTCAGGGCGTATTGCTGCATTCAAAATGATACTTCTCCCGAAATTATTATATATTTTGCAGAATACCTCAGTAATGCTTAAATGGAAGGATGTTGGTAAAATCAACAGCATGATAAGAAACTTTATATGGCAGAACAAAAAGCCCAGAATATCGCTACTGAAACTATCGTTGCCTAGAAAGTATGGGGGATTGGCACTGCCAGACATACAATTATATAACCTGGCTTTTCTTGCTCGAATAGTGGTCGACTGGATTTTAAATAAAGATTATACAATAAACAATGAACTTGAAAAAAGTGTAAGCTCTCCCTTTCTTCCTTTAGCTTTAATACATTGTAATATCAAATTAATTCCCCAAGAAATCAAAAGACTCAAAACATTAATGTATCCTTTACAAGCATGGTGGAAGATCTGTAAGATATTATCCATCAAAAGCAGCATTTCTGACTATATGCCAATTAAAGGAAACCCTAAATTTCAAGCGGGACTACAATCGGTTTCTTTTCAGAACTGGCACACCTTAGGCTTGTATAATATTTCTCAGATGATAGATAAGAATAGACTTTGCATTAAAACGTTTGAGAACTTGAAACGAGAATTTAACCTTTGTAACAAAGAATTCTTTGCATATTTACAAATAAGGCATTTTATCTCCAAGATGGTAAATGAATCGGGCTGGAATTGGTCCCTGGGAAAATTGGAGAACTGGCTTGTGTTAGCATGGAACGGATTTATGTCAATTTCCCCATGTTATCAATTCTTAATTTCTAACAAAGGGGAAAAGAATTTAGGAAACGTATTAACCGCATGGAATTTAATAATACCTCAAGAGGATATAAATGTAAGTAAAATTCATGCTTCCATTTCAAAAGTCTTACAAATTACCTTATCAGCTACATGGAGAGAGACTCATATAAAGCTATTATATAGGACCTACTATACCCCGAAGAAGGGGTCTAGATATGGGAACATTAATTTCTGTAAATGTCCAAAATG
Source organism: Bombina bombina (assembly GCF_027579735.1). NCBI lineage: Eukaryota > Metazoa > Chordata > Amphibia > Anura > Bombinatoridae > Bombina > Bombina bombina. Next base: position 905,768,818 of record NC_069500.1, read on the forward strand.
TTCATTTTTATCAGCAGATCTCATTCATATGATCTGGGAATGTCCCAGAATCAAATGCTTTTGGCTTAAGATTGAATACTGGATCAATCAAGTATTAAAAATTTCCCCTTTAAAATTTAAAGTGGCTGATGTCATTTTTCTATGGGACGCGACTAAAAATCTGCGGATGTATAATAAAATAGTGAATATGATTATCTTAGCGGCAAGGTACTTGATTTTTAAGAAATGGAAAGGAAGTAAGAACCCTAGTATAAATGAGCTTAAAAACTGTCTAAAAAAACAGTGTATACTAGAGCAAAAAGATACCAATATGGAAAAGGAAACGGATATCGAAGGTTTCTTTAAAAAATGGTCAGTACTTATTAAAACGCTGTCACCGAATGAGATAGAATATATGATTTACCCTTTCAGAAATTCAGAGCTAGTTTTGCTGGGGGTTTGGTAATCCGCTCTGCTCAAGCCTCAAACTGGTGGGTCAAGATTCCTTCCCTCTCCCCCCCCCCCCCCCTTTTTTTTTCTCTTTTTTTTTGTTGTTTGTATGTGTTTTGTTTTTTTTTTTTTGTTTGTTTTTTTGTTACGGTACGGTTATTTTTTCTTTAAATTTTTCAGATTACTGTATAGTAAAAGGTCTAATTTGTTGTAATGTTGAGAGAATGGAATAAAAAGGGAAAGAAAAGACTCCAGCAGATAATATAATTTATTTTAGAATCTATGTTTTGGTATAATTCTGTGAAATACTGACAACTTTTTTATTTTTCTTGTATTGTGTACATTAATTGTAATATGTAACATCAGGCCCTGCGTGGCGCAAAATTTGTAATTTGATTTCTTTTTTTCTCAATATAATGCTGGATTTAAATAAAAGTTTAAAAAAAATAATTACATGCCCTATTTAAATCATGAAAGATTTTTTGTGACTTTACTGCCCCTTTAATAATAAATTTGGTGATCCACAACCATTTGCAGTACTATATTTAGATCCCCCACACACCATGAACTTTTACAAATATCTTGATAACTGGCTTAAATTTATATAGGAGAAACTATAGTTAAGAAAATTCCCTTTTCGTTGAATCATGCAGGTTGAAGAACAGCTTATTAAAGGGACACTAAACCCAAACATTTTCTTTCATGTTTCAAGTAGAGAATACATTTTTAACAACATTCCAGTTTACTTCTATTATCTAGTTTGCTTCATTATTTAGCTATCCTTTGTTGAAGAAATAGCAATGCACATGGGTGAGCCAATCATATGAGGCATCTATGTACAGCAACCAATCAGCAGCTACTGAGCATATATAGATATGCTTTTCAGCACAGTTTATCAAGAGAATAAAGCAAATTAGATAATAGAAGTAAATTAGAAATTTGTTTAAAACTACATTCGCTTTCTAAATCATAAAAGGAAAAATTTGGGTTTCATGTCCCTTTAAGCCTCCAACTCTAAGATCAAATAACTTTTTAAACTAAACAAAAAACAGTATTAGCTCACAATTACATATATAATTCTCTAGCAATAGTGCATCATCAGCCCCCACTATTCCTTGTGTAAAATGGCTATTTGTAGCTGTAATACATAATACATTTGAGCAAGAGGCTATACGTGTTTACATATCCATTTTTGAATTTAACAGATTTTAAGGTGCAAATATATTATCCGCAGTCACCGTTCCTTGTATCAGCTGACCGAAAAGCCTACTTGTTCTTTTTTTCTTTTTTTTATTCCCTTTGTCTTAAGTACCACAGTTAAAAATTAACCCGTATTTTATTAACTCGTAATGTCTCATAACATTCTTGTGTTTTCTTAAAAGTTAGTTAAACTTCTTTTAGCAAGTAAGGCTTCTCTTTGAGGTTAAATGCTTACAATAGTGTCTCTAGAAGCTTTTATTGTTGCTGAAGGGGCACCCACACAATTAATACCTTTGCCCAGTATAGTTTTTCTGGTATTATGCACAGAACACCGTTAGATCTTTTAATAAACAAGGAGTTAAGCTGTTATCCACGCAATAGCATTTTGCAATGTCCTCTGAAAGGCTGCCACAATATAAATCCACCTTAAGGTTTAAACTTTATATTATATAGCAGTGTCAATCTGTGTAACAAAAACCTTGTTCCAGACAGAGCCAGTGGAGAACCAACAAACTAACACCAATACATTTTGGATTATATTTCCTTCTGAAAGCAGCACACATATAGTTCTTGTGCAAATAAGCAGGAGAAATAAAAAAGAAAAGAACTTATCTTGCAGGCTGAGACACTGATGCTTAGTGCAGCTCAATTGAACTTCTATATTCCAGTCTAGTTTGCCACGGCTTTCTGGGCAGGAGAGGGCTCACCAGGTTACCTGCTTCAAATGCAGGGATCAGATGATACCCCCTTTCTCTGGCAGGGGGGCTGGACCTCAACTTCGCTGGTCTTGCAATGCTCCTACGCTGGGAGAGGTTTGGTGAGGGAGTCACAGTATTACCCGCTCCTCTCCACTTCACCTTGCAACCAGTGATCCTGGGAACCACGCCGCGAACTGGCGTCCGCGGCTACGGCTTCTGTGAGGCCGGGTCCGTGCGTCTCCTCCTTCCTGTGGTAATTGGCTATTGTGTCTGGGCCTTATTCGGCAGTGTAGCGGGGGTTCAGCGGCCGGCTCAATCTCTTGAGTCTGTGTCCGGGCAGGCTATGGCAGATTCTGTCCAAGGACGATGGCAGTTTGTTGTTTCAAACGGGGCTCTTCCCTGTAGCGAGTACCTCACAGACACTCTACGCGTGACTCCGGCCCTCAACACAAAGTTCCTGGGCTTCCTCTTTCCATTAAAAGTTGGCAAGCTTTTATCAAAAAATGAATAACTCTGAAAGGAAAACCTATGCATATCAAAATAACTGATTTTAAGGTACAGTGCACTGAAAACAGCATATTTTAATTTTTATCATGCGTTATTTTAAAGTTTAAATGTATGCTTGTTTCCTTCTGTGTACTTTGTCCTCTATTGCAAACTTTCACGAAGCAGAGAGCTGTAATTAATTCAATGGGAGTCATTGCGCCACTCGCTGCGACAGCCCATTTTCTTTGATAATTGCACACATTTTTTGCATGCAAACTTTTTTCATCATTGAGCCCTTAGGGGCCGATTTATGAAAGTGCATACAGACATGATCCACTGTAGCGATCGTGTCCGCCGCACATCGATAAATGCCGACAGTATATGCTGTTGGCATTTATCATTGCACAAGCAGTTCTGGTGAACTGCTTGTGCTATGCTGCCCCCTGCAGATTCTCGGCCAATTGGCCACTAGCAGAGGGTGTCAATCAACCTGATCATATGGGAGTTAAGGAGCAGCGTTCTTAAGACATTCAGAGCTTGATGAATCAGTCCCCAAGTCTTAATGAAGATATTATAATCAAGGTTTCTTTAGGTGTAAAAGCATATCATCTTATCTACTCTTTTAAAGCCAGTTACCCCCTTAAAGAAGAGTCTGTTGTGCTCAGAGGGCTGCACTATTTCTGCATGTCTTAGGCTTTGAGGCTTGCAGATTACAACAAAAAATAGTGAAAAACAAGAAGTATGAATATTATTCTGGGCACCCTACCAATAGTGATTTTTTTTACAGGAACACTTATACTGTGTCCTTTACAGACTGATTAGGCATTTTCAATTAAAGTTTCCTAAAAAATTAAGAAAACAAAAATAACATAAATTATGCTTACCTGATAATTTTATTTCCATCTGTGGGAGGAGAGTCCACTGCTTCATTCATTACTTGTGGGAATTAAGAACCTGGCCACCAGGAGGAGGCAAAGACACCCCAGCCAAAGGCTTGAATACCTCCCCCACTCCCCTCATCCCCCAGTCATTCTGCCAAGGGAACAAGGATAAAATTAAATTTAGGTCTGCCTACCGGAGAAACGTGCAGGAGCAGTGGACTCTCCTCCCACAGATGTAAATGAAATTATCAGGTAAGCATAATTTATGTTTTCCATCTTAATGCGGGGAGAGTCCACTGCTTCATTCATTACTTGTGGGAACAAATACATAAGCTCTAGAGGACACTGAATGAAAAAAAATGGGAGGGTAAAAGGATGCGGACCCTATACTGAGGGCACCACAGCCGGCAGAACCTTTCTCTCAAAAACAACTTCTGCCAAAGCAAAAACATCAAATTTCTAAAATTTTCCAAAAGTATAAAAGGAGGACCAAGTATCCGCCTTACAAATCTGCTCCACAGAGGCCTTGTTCTTAAAAGCCCAAGAGGAGACTACAGCCCTAGTTGAGTGAGCCGTAATCTTCTGAAGAGGCTTATGTCTCGCTGTCTCATAGGCCAAACAGATAATGCTCCTCAACCAAAAAGACAGTAAAGAAGAGGCCCTCTGTCCCCTACACTTCCCTGAATACATGACAAATAAGAACAAAGTCAGTCTGAATTCCTTCGTGGCCTGAAGATAAAACTTCAAGGCTCAAACTATATCCAAGTTATGAAGTAACCTTTCCTTAGGCGGAGAAGGGTTAGGAGACAAGGAAGAAACTACTATCTCCTGGTTGATGTTACGATCTGACACCACCTTGGAAAGAAACCCCAATCGAGTGCGAAGCACAGCCTTATCAGCATGAAAACCAGGTAAGGAGGCTCACATTGCAAGGCTGCTAACTCAGAGAATCTGCAAGCCGAAGCAATAGCCAGTAGAAAAAGAACCTTCAGGAAAGAATCTTAATGTCAAGCGCATGCATAGTCTCAAAAGGAGCCCTCTGCAAAACCTTAAGAACTAAATTTAAACTCCAAGGAGGGGCAGAAGTTCTAAATACCGGTCTGATTCTAGCCAATGGCTGAATAAGAGACTGAATATCAGGATGCTCCGCTAGCTTCTTGTCTAACAGAACCGATAAGGCCGAAATCTGTCCCTTTAAGGAGTTGGCGGCAAGACCCTTAGCCAAACCATCTTGGAGAAAGGCCAGAATCCCGGATACCCTAACCTTGTGCTAGGGATATCCACGTTCCTCACACCAGGAAAAATATGTCCTCCACACCTTATGATAGATGCGACGAGTGACCGGTTTCCTGGCCTGAATGAGAGTATCAATCACTCTTTCTGAGAACCCTCTCTTGGCCAAGACTAGGCATTCAATCTCCATGCAGTCAGCCTCAGAGAATCAAGATTTTGGTGAAGAAAGGGACCCTGAACCAGCAGATCTCTGCGACAGGGTAACCTCCATGGAGGAGATGACGATATTCCCACAAGGTCTGCAAACCATGTCCTCCGTGGCCACAATGGAGCAATCAGAATGGATGAAGCTTGCTCCTGTTTGATGTGTGCCACCACTCGAGGGCAATGGGGGAAATATGTAAATTAGGTTGAACTCCCAAGGTACCGCTAAGACATCTATCAGCTCTGAATGGGGATCCCTGGACTGCGACCCATATCTGAGTAGCTTGAAGTTGGGTCTGGATGCCGTTAGATCTATCTCCAGCGTCCCCCATCTGTTGCAGATCTCTGCAAACACCTCTGGATGGAAAGCCCATTCCCCCAGATGAAACGACTGCTGAGGAAGTCCACTTCCCAGTTGTCCACACCCGGAATGTGGATCGCTGAGAGTGAGCAGTTGTGGGTCTCTGTCCATTCCAGAATCTGAGACACCTCCCTCATAGCTAGGGATCTTCTCGTACCCCCTTGATGGTTAGTGTACATCACCGAGGTAATGTTGTCTGACTGGAATCTGATGAAACGGGGACGACCCCAAGAGGGGCCAAGCCCTCAGTGTGAGGAATATTGCTCGCCGTTCCAAGATATTTATCAGAAGGTTTGACTCCTCTTGAGTCCACCTGCCCTGTGCTCCCCATCCTGATAGACTCTCATCCATAGTCACAATCTCCCAGGATGGTCTCATAAAGTATGTCCCCTGGGACAGCTGTCCCAGGTGGACCCACCAAGAGAGGGATTCCCTCGCTTGATTGTCCAGAGAGATCTGTTGGGAAAGATCTGAGTGATCGCCATTCCATTGTCTCAACATGCATAACTGCAGAGGTCTTAGATGGAACCTGGCAAAATGAATGACATTTAGCTGGAAACCATGAGCCCGATCACATCCATACACCTGGTCACAGATGGCCTTGAGGAGGTCTGAAGGGCAAGACAGTTGGACGCAATCTTGGAACGTCTCTGATCTGTCAAGAATATTTCATAGCTATGGAATCTATGATCGTGCCCAGGAACTCCAACCTGTTGCTGGGAACCAGAGAACTCTTTCCCTCGTTTATCTTCCATCCGTGGGATCGAAGGATAAGAAGAGTCCTCGAGTAGTCCTCTGTGAGACTGTAGGACAGAGCCTGAACCAGGATATCATCCAGATAAGGAGCTACCACAATACCTCTGGCTCTCACTACCGCGAGCAGCGCCCCCAGAACCTTCAGAAAAACTCTTGGGGTAGGTGCCAGACCAAACGGCAGGGTCACAAAATGGAAGTGTTGGTCCAGAAAAGCGAATCTTAGGAACCTGAAGTGGTCCTTGTGGATTGGCATGTAAAGTTAAGCATCCTTCAAGTCTATTGTAGTCATAAATTGCCCCTCTTGAACTAGGGGCAGAAACGATCTGATCATCTCCATTTTGAACGATGGAACCGACAGAAACTTGTTTAGGCACTTTAGGTCCAAAATCGGGCGGAACATGTCCTCCTACTTTGGGACCACGAAAAGGTTTGAATAGTACCCTAGCCCCCTTTCTACTAGAGGTACTGGAACTAATACTCCAAGAGAGGAGTGATCCCTCACACACCATAGGAAGGTGTCTCTCTTCTCTGGTCTTGAGGATAGGTTTGACAGGAGGAATCTGCACCTGGGCGGATGAGTCTTGAACCCTATCTTGTAACCCTGGGTGATAATCTCCAGAACCGAAGGATCCTGTACATCTCGCATCCAAGCCTCTGTGAACAGAGATAGTCTTCCCCCTACGCAATTCAGAGATGGATCGGGGGCCGCCCCTTCATGGCGATTTTGTCTCTGCGGACTTCTTGCTCTGCTTGGATTTGTTCCAGGATTGAGCTGGCTTCCAAGATCCCTTGGACTGCTTGGTCTTTGCAGCAGGCTGCTGGCATTGAGACTTGTCCAAAAGAAAGAGACGGAAAGTAGAGCCCTTACGCTTAGTCTTCTTATCCTGCGGAAGGAAAGCACACTTGCCTCCCGTTACCGTGGATATAATAGAGTCCAGCCCTGGACCAAAAAGAACTTTCCCCTGAAAAGGAAGGGATAGTAATCTCGACTTGGAAGTCATGTCCGCAGACCACAACTGAGGGATAGAACTGAGAAACCTGATGTATTGGCAGTCAGTCGAATAATCTGCATATTAGCATCACAGATAAAAGAATTAGCTACCCTTAAGGCCTCCATCTTGACCATAGCTGACACACCAGTAGGTAGCCGCTACCACCACCGCATCGATCACCGCTGCCATTTGAAAAACAAACCCCGTGAGTTGAAACATCTTCCTCAACATGGATTCTAATTTCTTATCCATGGGCTCCTTGAACGACGAGCTATCTTTGAGAGGAATAGTCGTCTGCTTCGCGAGTGTGGAGATAGCCCCATCTACCTTAGGAATGGCCCCCCATAGCTCAAGCTGAGAGTCTGGGATGGGGAACAGTTTTTTAAAAGCGGTAGAGGGAGAAAAGGACGAGCCCAGTTTTTCCCACTCATTCTTAATAAAAGTAGCCATCTTCATGGGAACTGGGAAGGTCTGAGGTACCACCCTGTAAATAAACCCTATCTAGCTTAGGGATCAAAGGTTCTTCCGGAAGTTTCGACTCCGGAACCTCCAAAGTACTTTTATACACCCATGGCCAGGGCACTCATCACCTCCTATGACCCTGACCACAGAGAAACTGTTACATCTCCCGCAATTGCCGTTCAGGAAAGAGGAAGTGGAAGAGGCCACACCCGGTCACATGGAGTGCCATGCAGGACCACCCCTGCACTGTAGAGAAAATGCACCAAAAAAGTCCACGCTGATCTACACCTGACTGTTCACACATTGCTAGAGCCTCATCTCACACATGACGCAGCAACAAACACAATAAAGATATTATGCAGAAATCCCCCCTGTTCAACAATCACCATTCCAGGGATATTAACCATTGATTCTATACAGATAAAAGGAGACACACTGTGACCCCGTCTTCTTGCGTTATCATATGTGTATAAATGAAACGATCTTACCAGAGTCTATGCCATGGAACAGGAACACGGCCCTTCAAGTGTGACAGGTTAGTAGCATCGCTCCTGAAATGGACTTGATTACTTAAGGAGATGTTAATCTGAGTCTGGATGGTTTCGCAGAAAGACTCTCCCTGCATCTCCGGACTCTAACTTTTACCCATGCTCTCACTGAGAGGCTGACAGGACTACTTAAAACTCCAGTCCCATTTCGAAGCGTATAAGAGACTACTCTGAATCTTCTGACACTTTTCTGCCAACCTCCTGTGATGAAAGGCAAAGAATGACTGGGTGATGAGGGGAGTGGGGGAGGTATTTAAGCCTTTGGCTGGGGTGTCTTTGCCTCCTCCTGGTGGCCAGGATCTTAATTCCCACAAGTAATGAAAGAAGCAGTGGGCTATCCTACCAATAAGATGGAAATCTCCATAGTGTATTTCAGTTTAACACTTTATTGTGCCTAAACTAAGTGTAATGCTACTCACATTTAACCTATTATTCATGTGTAACTAAAACCACACAAATACCAACTCAAACCTACCCCAACAATTAACTAAACAATAAAACACACAACACGATAATGGGAGAAAAGGCAGACATGACAGTTTTTATTGAAACGTGATGAGGCAATAACTTATTAACTTATTAATTAAGTAAATTTAATGGGGTAATGGCAACCAAGATTTTAAACTCCTAAATTCTAAAGGTTAGCAGCCTTGCTAGATGTTACCTGCAGGTCACCTGCCCTTCAAGACCATCCATTCTTGGGGTTGGCAGGACAGCCATCCTGCGGGTGAGGCACCCCAACCTCTGACGCGAGGTATTGTGCCGCACCCAAACCTACACCTGGTCAGGACTACAGTCTAAGCACAAGCCGCAACTACCATCTACAATCAGGGAGGAAAGCAATGCTCAAACCTTAAGGGACCCCATCACTGCCTTAAAACATACAAACACAAGGGGAGCACAAAAATTAACAGGCCTGGTCTTACAAGAGCGAGTTTGACAAGCTCCTGCCAGAAGCAACTAAAGCAACCTTAAGGAAGATGTGTATTAACTTGCTGCTTTCCCCAGCCTGTAAACAAAAAAGTGCAAAGGGAGGGAGCAAAAACTACTACTGCAAGTAGGACCCCAAAGAGGTAGCTACAGGATCTTTAGGCTTATTTGAGGTAAGTCATAACACTCCCCCCAAAAGAATAGCAACAAAGTTGCAAACTCATTCATAACCCAGAAGATTAACCCTTAGGTCATTCCACATTCATAAGGTGCCTTACACTATCTTTCTTGAGCTATATCAGCTCTAGATATAAGCGTACCTGGTATTAAGCTACAACCGGTATACAAGATAAAGACATTAAATAATAGTGAAATGTACATTGGAGTTTTGGAGTGAAATCACAGAGTGAAGTCACAAGGAGAAATCTGATTGTTTATTGAAATAGACAGGTAGCCTGGAAAAAATGGTGTGTTCAGCAACTCTCAGTAATAAATATTAACTGAAAGAGGAATTGGGTTTAATAATACAACAAGTCTCATACTACCCCCGTATTTGCTTTTATGCTGTTTTTATAATAAATTGTAATTTATAGAAGAGTTCCTGTATATTGGTTGTGGCTTAATACCAAGTGTGCTTATATATCTAGAGCTCAGGGAAGTGTGAGTAACATTTCACTTAGCAGTGGCACAATAAAGTGTTAAATTAAGATACACTATGGAGATGCTTTTGTTTTATTTTTTGTTAGGAAAATCAAACTTGAAATACCTAGTCATTCTGAAGTTTATTTAAACATTTCTATAAAGGACTTAATATATGTATTTCTGTAAACATATCACTATTGGTTGAGTGCACAGAATTTTAATCACATTTTTGTCTTTCACTATTAAGGCATGCAAAAAGAGCACAGCAGTGAGACCTGCACTGTCGTTAAAGGCAATTATAAGACCTAGATTACAAGTTTTGCGGTATAGTACAGTACAGCTTTAGCGCTGAAAAATTGTCCATTACGCGTGGAATATCAGGTCTCCTATATTACAAGCCGCTGCGGTACAGCTGTACAGCAAGCATTTTAACCTGTAATGCAACTCTCTATTCCACACTCAAAAAGTGACTTTTGAGTGTGGGATATTCATAGCGCCGTATTACAGGTTGTGCATTCCGGCTAAAATGCTTGCATTATGGTCAATACCGCCGCGATCCTTTCCATGATTTGCAACCTGTAGTTATGGATTTTGCAAAACAAAAATGTTTCACAAATTTCATAACAAAAATGTTACAAAGTACATTAACACCCATAAACTACCTATTAACCCCTAACCGCCACACTGCACCGCAAATACTATATTAAACTTATTAACCTCTAATCCGCCACCCACCCACATAGCCAACACAATGTAAAGCTATTAACCCCTAAACCGCCGCCCCCACATCGCTACTACTATAATAAACCTATTAACCCCTAAACCGACAGCCCCCCACATCGCAAATCACTAAATTAAACTATTAACCCCTAAACTTAACACCCCCCTAACTTTAAATTAAATTTACAACATATCCCTATTGGTTGAGTGCACAGAATTTTAATCACATTTTTGTCTTTCACTATTAAGGCATGCAAAAAGAGCACAGCAGTTAGACCCGCACTGTTGTTAAAGGCAATTATAAGACCTAGATTACAAGTTTTGCGGTATGGTGCAGTACAGCTTTAGCGCTGAAAAATTGTCCATTACGCGTGGAATATCAGGTCTCCTGTATTACAAGCCGCTGCGGTACAGCTGTACAGCAAGCATTTTAGCCTGTAATGCAACTCTCTATTCCACACTCAAAAAGTGACTTTTGAGTGTGGGATATTCATAGCGCCGTATTACAGGTTGTGCATTCCGGCTAAAATGCTTGCATTATGGTCAATACCGCCGCGATCCTTTCCATGATTTGCAACCTGTAGTTATGGATTTTGCAAAACAAAAATGTTTCACAAATTTCATAACAAAAATGTTACAAAGTACATTAACACCCATAAACTACCTATTAACCCCTAACCGCCACACTGCACCGCAAATACTATATTAAACTTATTAACCTCTAATCCGCCACCCACCCACATAGCCAACACAATGTAAAGCTATTAACCCCTAAACCGCCGCCCCCACATCGCTACTACTATAATAAACCTATTAACGCCTAAACCGACAGCCCCCCACATCGCAAATTACTAGATTAAACTATTAACCCCTAAACCTAACACCCCCCTAACTTTAAATTAAATTTACAATATAACTATCTTAAAATAAATAAAAACTTACCTGTGAAATAAATAAAAAAACTAAGATTAAACTATAAATAAACCTAACATAACTATTTTTAATAAAATAAACTACAAATTAAAAAAACTAAATTACAAGATTAAAATAACCTAATACTACGAAAAAATAAAAATGACAAATTTAAAAAAAAACCTAACACTAAAAAAAACCTAACACTACAAAAAAAATCTAACATTACCAAAAAAAAAATATGAAAAATAAAAAACACTAAGATTACAAAAATAATAAACGAAATTATCCAAAATAATAAAAATTAAACCTAATCTAATAACCCTATAAAAACAAAAAAAGCCCCCCAAATAAAAACACCCCCTAACCTAACAATAAACTACCAATAGCCCTTAAAAGGGCCTTTTGTAGGGCATTGCCCTTAGTTAAACAGTTCTTTTACATTCAAAAATGACAAAGTCCCCCCTAAAAGTAAACCCCCCACCCAACCAACTCCCAAAATAAAAAAACTTAAGTAAAAAAAAATCCTAAACTACCCATTGCCCCTATAGGGGCATTTGTATGGGCATTGCCCTTAAAAGGGCATTCAACTCTTTTACTGCCCATTAAAATAAAAAAGCCCTAAGCTAAAAAAAAAACACCCCAAAAAAAAACCTAACACTAATCCCAGGAAATCTACTCACATCCCGGGGGTGCGGAGAGGAGCTGTCCGGGACCGGCGGCAACATCCAGCACGGAACGTCCTCTTTACACTGAGAGCCAATAGGATGAGAGCTGCTTAAATCCCATTGGCTGATTTGAACAGCCAATAGGATTTAAGCAGCTCTCATCTTTTTGGCTGATTTGAATTTTTCAGCCAATAGGAATGCAACAGTACTCCTGTATAAAAGGGATACCTTGTATTCAAGCTTCAGTGTGCGGCGGTCGATCGCATGAAGAGGACGTTCCATGCTGGATGTCGTTGCCGGGCCTGGACAGCTCCGCGCCGCCACAGCTCTGCGCCACCGGAACAAAGATAAAAGATGTCGCCGCCTGGATGAAGACTTCTTGCTGCCTGAATGAAGATGGATGTCCAGACTTCAGGAACCGTGAGTAGATTTCCTGGGGTTAGTGTTAGGTTTTTTGGGGGTTTTTTTTGGGTGTTTTTTTTTAGATTAAGGCTTTTTTTATTTTAATGGGCATTAAAAGAGCAAAATGCTCTTTTAACCCTTTGGCTGCTAAGCCATTTCCCACCTGTGTGCTAATTTGGTTTTGAGCTGTTTGTTGCAGTTCACATTTAAACACTTTTAGAATTAAAGTTTGTGTGAATAAACTATACAAACTATTTATTGTTTTTTTCAACAGACCTAGCAGATTTCAAGTATACCATTATTATATGTGTATGTCTCAACAGGTTTTAAAAATAAAGCATAAAATATTAAAAAAGTATATTTTTTTACTCCACACTCAATAAAAATAAGTTTCTAATTTTATTTTTCTAAACTCTATCATCAAAACCTGTGTTTCTAAATATTTGCAGACTAGGTAACCTGTCTAAAATAAGCAGAAATTGAGAACATTTCACTATGTTTTTCTACTGCTTTATTGCCGACGTGTCAGTTTGATAGACCTTAACAAAAAGCATCTTTAAATTTAATGTATTGTTGCCAAGCAATTAAACAGCTTCAGCTGCCTGGGAAGTTAAGATAAGATTTAAATAAGATTTTCAAGGTTGCCATATCTGCAGTTAAACAGCTCTAGCCACCTGGGAAGTTAAATAAGGGTACATAAAGTACCCATTTGTAGAAAGTACACCCCTTGACGCATCAAATGAGGGGCTATATGTACTTCTACCACAAAAGTGGAGTGCGGAAATATTTATGTAATATGGTGCTTTGCTTAGAAAATATTTTTTTCTAAACAAAGTGGCATGTTCATTTATGTCTTACGCACTCTACATTTGTGCTAGCAATACATGCAGCCCCTCATTTGATGTGTCAAGAGGTGTACTTTCCAAAACTGTTTACCTTGTATACTGTATATTAAATTCCCCAGTGGCTACAGCTGTCTAATTGTAGACATCACCCCTAAATGTTTAAAAACTATTTTTAAATAAGATTTTCAAGGTTGCCATATCTGCAGTTAAACAGCTCTAGCCACCTGGGAAGTTAAATAAGGATACATAAAGTAACCATGTGTAGAAAGTACATCCCCTGATGCATCAAATGAGGGGCTATATGTACTTCTAGCACAAAAGTGGAGTGCGGAAATATTCATGGAATATGGTGCTTTGCTTAGAAAATATTTTTTTCTAAGCAAAGTGACATGTTCATTTATGTCTTACACACTCCAAATTTGTGCTAGCAATACATGCAGCCCCTCATTTGATGAGCCAAAGGGAGTACCTTCCAAAACAGTGTATCTTGTATACTGTATCTTAAATTCCTAGGTGTCTACAGCTGTTAAACTGAAGACATGGCTACCTGGAAACACTTTAAACATATAGGGGTTATATCTGCAATTAAACAGTTTTATCTACCTCATTAATTGACTAACCTAACTTCTAAATGATTTTATTTTATGTTTAACAATATAACACTTTTTTGCATTACCCACACAAGCATTACAGGCACTCTGGTTGAATTAGCACATGGATACCCATTTGAGCAGTAACACTACTGCAAGGCTTCAACCCTTTGCTAGTGACCATTCACAAACCTTTCATGTCTGATTCACTCACAGAAGCACAACATACTTCCCATACATCAACACTTTCATCCCTACTACTGACCATACATACACACACCTTTCGTATCTTCATTCACTCACAGAAACACAACCCCTACCACTGGCCAGTCACACACCTTTCATATCTCCATTCAAACACACGTTAGCCCTTTTGCTAGCGGCAACTCAATCACTGGGATGGTCAGGCGTAAGCCTCAACCAGTGCACTGGGCTGGTCAAGCGTAAGCCTCAACCAGGGCACTGGGCTGGTCAGGCGTAAGCCTCAACCAGGCCACTGGGCTGGTCAGGCGTAAGCCTCAACCAGGGCACTGGGCTGGTCAGGCATAAGCCTCAACCAGGGCACTGGGCTGGTCAGGCATAAGCCTCAACCAGGACACTGGGCTGGTCAGGTGAAAGCCTCAACCAGCGCCATGGATCTGCATTTCAGAATCTTGAGCCTCCTGGGGTTGCGAGGGTTTGCAGCTAGTATGTTTCTATTGTATGATAAATATGGAAGCATTCTGGCATGCATAGCCCTGGTTTAGAAGGGCTGTCTGGACAGTAGTAACGGGTGTCTTTACAACATCCCCCAGATCCCTAAGACTTTTACTGTTGGAAAGGTTAGGTGATTACCTTACAGGCTTCTAAGCAGCATGCCCCCATCTCCCTATAACTGACAATTGTCAGTTTTAAATAAAGTTGAACAGTGACGTCATCACGTCATTGTGTGTGACATCACTGCGCAAAACGTGAATCCCCAGTGATGCCTGTCACTATACAGGCCAGATCACTGGGGTGGGAGCCCCCAGATCTCCATCAAGGTGGGTGAGTGCTAGCGACGACTCTGAGCCGTCGTTAGCACCTGAGTGGAAAAAAATTGAGACGGCTCAGAGCCGTCGTTAGCACCCGAGAGGTAAAGGGCAATGCCCATACAAATGCCCCTTTAGGGGCAATGGGTAGCTTAGTTTTTTTTTAGACCTAGGCTTTTTTATTTTGGGGGGTTGGTTGGTTGGGGGAACTGTGTACTTTTTAAATGTAAAATAGCTGTGGGCAATGCCCTACAAAGGCCCTTTTAAAGGCGATTGATAGTTTATTGTTAGCTAAGGAGGGGGGTAAAAAGGCTATTAGATTAGGTGACATTTTTATTATTTTGGATAATTTAGTTTATTGTTTGTAATCTGTGTTTTCTTTCATGTAATTAGCAAGAGTCCATGAGCTAGTGACGTATGGGATATACATTCCTACCAGGAGGGGCAAAGTTTCCCAAACCTCAAAATGCCTATAAATACACCCCTCACCACACCCACAAATCAGTTTTACAAACTTTGTACTAGATTCTACGTTGATATGCGCTCCGCAGCAGGTTGGAGCCCGGTTTTCCTCTCAGTGTGCAGTGAATGTCAGAGGGATGTGAAGAGAGTATTGCCTATTTGAATTCAATGATCTCCTTCTACGGGGTCTATTTCATAGGTTCTCTGTTATCGGTCGTAGAGATTCATCTCTTACCTCCCTTTTCAGATCGACGATATACTCTTATATATACCATTACCTCTACTGATTCTCGTTTCAGTACTGGTTTGGCTTTCTACTACATGTAGATGAGTGTCCTGGGGTAAGTAAGTCTTATTTTTGTGACACTCTAAGCTATGGTTGGGCACTTTTTTTATAAAGTTCTAAATATATGTGTTTAAACATTTATTTGCCTTGATTCAGGATGTTCAACGTTCCTTATTTCAGACAGTCAGTTTCATATTTGGGATAATGCATATGAATAATTAAATTTTTTCTTACCTTAAAATTTGACTTTTTTTCCTGTGAGCTGTTAGGCTCGCGGGGGCTGAAAATGCTTCATTTTATTGCGTCATTCTTGGCGCAGACTTTCTTGGCACAAAAATTTTCTTGTCATTTAAAACAAGAACAAAAACGTCAAAAAAATTACGCAACTTCCGGCGACACATATGACGCCGGAAGTTGCGTCATTTTTTTGGCGTTTTTGCGCCAAAAAATGTCAGCGTTACCGGAGCATTTAGGCGCCAAATAATGTGGGCGGCTTTTTTGGCGCTAAAAAATTCGAGCGTCATTGTTGTCTCCACAATATTTAAGTCTCATTATTTATTGCTTCTGGTTGCTAGAAGCTTGTTCATTGGCATTTTTTTCCCATTCCTGAAACTGTCATTTAAGGAATTTGATCAATTTTGCTTTATATGTTGTTTTTTCTATTACATATTGCAAGATGTCTCTGATTGACTCTGAATCAGAAGCCACTTCTGGAAAAACGCTTAACTGAGTTTCAGTTCTACCAAAGCTAAGTTCATTTATTTTATATGTTATAAATGTTTATCTTTAGCTATGGTTTGTAATAAGTTATTATGTTATACTTTTACATGCGGAATCCATTAGTATTTATGCTTTATATATTTCCTTTCTTACAAGAAATATTTAGAAGATTTATAAGAAATATTTTTCTGATTCTATTTTAAAGGCTTTGTCTGACTTTGTGCCCTCTAATAAAATTTTTAGGTCTTTTTTCACTTCTTTTTTAATTATTGAAGTTTCAAATGACCAACAACATACTGATTTATCCTTCTCTGATGATGTTTTTTTCTCTTTCAGAAATTTTCTTCATCAGATATTGACACTAACAAATCTACTTTTTTATTTTTCTATTATTAAAGTACATTTGTTCTTTGTTGAAAAGGTGTTGATTATTTTGGATATTAAGGTAACTAGTTCTTTAAGACTAGCTGACATTATTTCTGCCTATTTATTTCTTCTGTGTTTTCAGAGGTTTTCTTTCCAATTCCCCATACTAGGGAAAGGAATAGGCTGAGAATTTTCTTTTCAAAGGTTTTAAACTATATTCTTTGCCAGCAGTTAAACTCAATTTGGAGGGTTCTCCAATTTATTGGGGCTATCTCTAATTCTACTAATTATGCTATTGTTTCTATAGCAAAATAGTATTTATTTTCCTTTAGATAGTTGTATCTTATTTATGGAAAATTATTTAGTTTCAGGTACTTTTCTTGGTCCTGTGATTTATTTGGATATTGCAATTGCTTCATTTTCTCTGTTTACTTTAAGATCAAGTTTCAGATTATGATTTATTTTAGCATTGTTAAAGGGACAACATTTACTAGACTAGGTGCTGTTGCATTTGTCTTGTTGTTTTGCATTTATTGATTATGCAAGTCCACTGTATTGGCTGGTCCTTTAAACTGGACTATCATGCTAATAATTTCATTTGTGTCTTCATTTTATTGAATATTTTCGCAAATGAGGGTTAATCTATGTCTTTAGCTTTTTTAGCTAGAAGAATTTTGTGATTTTTAAAAAAATAAATAAAAAAAAAATCCATATTTCTTTTGTTCTAAGATAATCAATTATTTTTTTTATAATTGGATTCAATTCTTAACTGTTACTCTGGGCTTCAAGATTGAGTTCTAAGACTAAAACTTTAAACTTATACTGGTTTGGTTGTTCTTATTAAGGAACGAATTCCTGAGTTCTTTCCCAAGTAACATGTCTATAATTGGAGTTCGAAATCAGCTCCCTAATATTGCGATGTATTCCAGCTTGGCTGGTAAGGGGCAGGTTAAGGCTTCTTTGAAATTTATTTTGTCCAAATTTCTTTGATTTTATTCCAGTAAGGCTAACACTTTCTTTAACTGTGTTTCTGTCCTATATATTTTGGGTACTGTTGAAGCATGGCTGGGCACCCATGGGGTTCAAGCGCTGCTCAGACCTGGAATCTTCTGGGGTATTTCTTCCAGTTCCTTTTGAGGAACCGGGTTTTGGAGTTTTATTCAAACTATTTTGCCTTTTTATGGTCATTGATAGCATTATTTGTTTTCATTAGATACAATAAATGCATATTTTCATTTTTCTGTTTTCATTCAGATTATTTTCTGAGGATGCAGAATCTCATATGATTTACTTACTCTTCAGGACATAGTTAGAGGATCTTTTTTTCAAAAGCTCTTGATTCCTCACACAAGGGTCACCTTTTTTAGGTTCCCAGATAGTTTGTGTCACTGTCCTTGTCTCTATCAGACAAGGGATAATTTTATTGGGTTCCGTCTATCGGTTCCTTTAGTCTCTATTATTTCCTTCAGTTGCTATATATGCATAGAAGTTTTAGGTCTTATGGCCACAGCATTGGATTCAATTCCCTTTGCTCATTTTCACTAGAAAGAACCTTTCCAGTCTTTTATAAGTGTTGTTTCTTCAAGAACATGGTTGGAGGATCAATTTACCAAAAAGTTCGTTTGATTCCTCAGACAAGGGTAACCTTTTTAGGTTTCCTGATAGATTCAGTGTCCTTGATTCTGTCTCTGATGGACAAGAGGCGTCTGAAATTGGTTTCAGCTTGTCGAAACCTTCAGTCTCAATCTTTCCCTTCGGTAGCCTTATGCATGGAAATTCTAGGTCTTATGACTGCTGCATTGGACGCGATCCCCTTTGCTCGTTTTCACATGCGACCTCTTCAGCTCTGTATGCTGAACCAGTGGTGCAGGGATTATACAAAGATATCTCAATTAATATCTTTAAAACCGATTGTTCGACACTCTCTGACGTGGTGGACAGACCACCATCGTTTAGTTCAGGGGGCTTCTTTTGTTCTTCCAACCTAGACTGTGATCTCAACAGATGCAAGTCTGACAGGTTGGGGAGCTGTATGGGGGTTTCTGACAGCACAAGGGGTTTGGGAATCTCAGGAGGCGAGATTACCAATCAACATTTTGGAACTCCGTGCAATTTTCAGAGCTCTTCAGTCGTGGCCTCTTCTAAAGAGAGAGTCGTTCATTTGTTTCCAGACGGACAATGTCACAACCGTGGCATATGTCAATCATCAAGGAGGAACTCACAGTCCTCTGACTATGAAAGAAGTCTCTCGAATACTTGTATGGGCGGAATCCAGCTCCTGTCTAATTTCTGCGGTTCATATCCCAGGTATAGACAATTGGGAAGCGGATTATCTCAGTCGCCAAACGCTACATCCGGGCGAATGGTTTCTTCACCCAGAGGTATTTCTTCAGATTGTTCAAATATGGGGACTTCCAGAAATAGATCTGATGGCTTCTCATCTAAACAAGAAGCTTCCCAGGTATTTGTCCAGATCCAGGGATCCTCAGGCGTAAGCAGTGGATGCATTGTCACTTCCTTGGAAGTATCATCCTGCTTATATCTTTCCGCCTCTAGTTCTTTTTCCAAGATTCTAAAGGAGCGTTCGTTTATTCTGCTGGTGGCTCCAGCATGGCCTCTCAGGTTTTGGTATGCAGATCTTGTCCGGATGGCCACTTGCCAACCGTGGACTCTTCCGTTAAGACCAGACCTTCTATTGCAAGGTCCTTTTTTCCATCAGGTTTCTCAAATCCTTAAATTTGAAGGTATGGAGATTGAACGCTTGATTCTCAGTCATAGAGGTTTCTCTGACTCTGTGATTAATACTATGTTACAGGCTCGTAAAACTGTATCTAGGAAGATATATTATCAAGTCTGGAAGATTTACATTTCTTGGTGTTTTTCTCATCATTTTTTCTTGGCATTCTTTTAGAATTCCTAGAATTTTACAGTTTCTTCAGGATGGTTTGGATAAGGTTTATCTGCAAGTTCCTTGAAAGGTCAAATCTCTGCTCTTTCTGTTCTTTTTCACAGAAAGATTGCTAGTCTTCCTAATATTCATTGTTTTGTACAAGCTTTGGTTCATATAAAACCTGTTATTAAGTCAATTTCTCTTCCTTGGAGTTTGAATTTGGTTCTGGGGGCTCTTCAAGCTCCTCCGTTTGAACCTATGCATTCACTGGACATTAAATTACTTTCTTGGAAAGTTTTGTTTCTTTTGGCCATCTCTTCTGCTAGAAGAGTTTCTGAATTATCTGCTCTTTCTTGTGAGTCTCCTTTTCTGATTTTTCATCAGGATAAGGCGGTGTTGCAAACTTCTTTTAAATTTTTACCTAAGGTTGTGAATTCTAACAACATTAGTAGAGAAATTGTGGTTCCTTCATTGTGTCCTAATCCTAAGAATTCTAAGGAGAGATCATTGCATTCTTTGGATGTAGTTAGAGCTTTGAAATATTATGTTGAAGCTACTAAGAATTTCCGAAAGACTTCTAGTCTATTTGTTATCTTTTCCGCTTCTAGGAAAGGTCAGAAGGCCTCTGCCATTTCTTTGGCATCTTGGTTGAAATCTTTAATTCATCATGCTTATGTCGAGTCGGGTAAAACTCCGCCTCAAAGGATTACAGCTCATTCTACTAGGTCAGTTTCTACTTCCTGGGCGTTTAGGAATGAAGCTTCGGTTGATCAGATTTGCAAAGCAGCAACTTGGTCTTCTTTGCATACTTTTACTAAATTCTACCATTTTGATGTGTTTTCTTCTTCTGAAGCAGTTTTTGGTAGAAAAGTACTTCAGGCAGCTGTTTCAGTTTGATTCTTCTGCTTATAATTTCAGTTTTTTTCATTATAAGATTTAAACTTTATTTTGGGTGTGGATTATTTTCAGCGGAATTGGCTGTCTTTATTTTATCCCTCCCTCTCTAGTGACTCTTGCGTGGTAGATCCACATCTTGGGTAGTCATTTATCCCATACGTCACTAGCTCATGGACTCTTGCTAATTACATGAAAGAAAACATAATTTATGTAAGAACTTACCTGATAAATTCATTTCTTTCATATTAGCAAGAGTCCATGAGGCCCACCCTTTTTTGTGGTGGTTATGATTTTTTTGTATAAAGCACAATTATTCCAATTCCTTATTTTTTTTTATGCTTTCACACTTTTGTCTTATCACCCCACTTCTTGGCTATGCGTTAAACTGATTTGTGGGTGTGGTGAGGGGTGTATTTATAGGCATTTTGAGGTTTGGGAAACTTTGCCCCTCCTGGTAGGAATGTATATCCCATACGTCACTACTCTTGCTAATATGAAAGAAATGAATTTATCAGGTAAGTTCTTACATAAATTATGTTTTTTATTTTTCGTAAATTTATTTATTTTATTTTTTTTGGTAATGTTAGATTTTTTTTATTTTTTCGTAGTTAATTTGTAATTTTTTTTGCAGTGTTAGTTCTTTTTGATCTTGTAATTTAGTTTTTTTATTTTATTAAAATAGGTTTATTTATAGTTTAATCTTTGTTTTTTTATTTCTCAGGTTTTTATTTATTATAAGATAGTTATATTGTAAATTTAATTTAAAGCTAGGGGGTGTTAGGTTTAGGGGTTAATAGTTTAATTTAGTGATTTGCAATGTGGGGGGCGGCGTTGTAGGGGTTAATAGGTTTAGTTTAGTATTAGCGATGTGTGGGCCAGCGGTTTAGCGGTTAATAGGTTTATTATAGGAGTAGCGATGTGGGGGGCCAGCAGTTTAGGGCTTAATAGCTTTATATAGTGTTGGTGATGGGGTGGTTGGGTGGCGGTTTAGGGGTTAATAACTTTATTATAGTAATAGCAATGTGGGGGGGTGGTTTAGGGGTTAATAGGTTTATTTAGGTGTTAGCGATGGGGGTGTGTGGCAGATTGGGGTTAATAAATTTATTTAGTGTTGACGATGTCTTCTGGGGGCAGTGGATTAGGGGTATTTTGACTAGGGGTTTATGTTAGGATGTTAGGTTTTTACATTACTTTCTTTTCCCCATAGACATCAATGGGGATTGTGTTAAGGCGATCGCCATTTCCCGATCGCAGGTGTTAGTTTTTTTCTAACACTTTCTCTCCATTAATGTCTATGGGGGAAAGCGTGCACGAGCACATCAAGTTAGGCCTTGGGTTTTGTGCGGTAGGGAACTTATCGCACCATACCACACAACAACCCTCCAATCCTTTGGCATCTGTTACACAGCTCTTTCGTGGCTCTCTTCCTACCTGTCAAACTGTACCTTTAGTGTAGCCTTCTCTGGGGCCTCCTCTGCCCCGTCACCCCTTTCTGTTGGAGTACTGCAAGGCTCTATCCTCTGTCCCCTTCTCTTCTCAATCTACACGTCATCACTAGGTACCCTAATAAAGTCCCACGGTTTCCAATATCATTTGTATGCCGACGACACCCAAATCTACTTCTCTGCACCAGACCTATCTCCTTCCTTGCTAACCCGTGTCACTAACTTTCTTTCTCACATCTCTTCCTGGATGTCCTCTCACTACCTCAAGCTAAATCTCTCCAAAACTGAGCTCCTCATTTTCCCCTCTTCTTCCAAAATCTCCACCCCCAATCTCTCTATAACTGTTGGCAACTCCATCATTACCCCTACCCCGCATGCCGGATGTCTCGGGGTCACATTTGACTCAGATCTTTCTTTCACTCCTCACATTCAGTCCTTGGCTAAAGCCTGCCGCTTCTACCTTAAAAACATCTAAAAAATTAGACACTTCCTTACACAAGACACAACTAAGATTTTAATCCACTCTCCGATTCTTTCCCGCCTCGATTACTGCAACTCTGTCCTCTCTGGTCTCCCCACCTGCCGCCTAGCTCCTTTGCAATCGATAATGAATGCCTCTGCCAGACTCATCTTCCTTACACGTCACATTTCATCTGCCGCAGCTCTCTGCCAATCCCTTCACTGGCTTCCTCTTGCCTCTAGGATCAAACACAAAATTCTAACTCTGACATATAAAGCCCTCAACTGCACTGTTCCCCGCTATATCTCAGACCTTGTCTCCAGATACTCTCTCTCCCGTCCCCTTCACTCTGCTCATGACCTCCTACTCTCCTCCTCTCTGGTTACCTCATCGCACTCCCATTTACAGGACTTCTCCAGACTGGCTCCCATCTTGTGGAACTCTCTGCCTCGCTCCACAAGACTCTCCCCTAGTTTTGAAAGCTTCAAGCGCTCCCTAAAGACTCTACTGTTCAGGGATGCATACAACCTATGCTAACCTTACTTTATACCAGTTCCACTCCTCCATTGCTATCCCCTGAACCCCCTTAGCATGTAAGCCTAAGAGTCCAGCTGTTTGTAGATCACCTTCTTAAGAGCTGACTACAACAGTACAACTCTTGGCAGGGCCCTCTAACCATTTGATCCCTATAATTGTTTTGTTTATAGCTCTGCGGAATCTGTTGGTGCTCTACAAATAACCGATAATAATAATAATAATAATAATAACAAAGGAATGTTTTTCTGTAACTTGTAATGGCAACGCTATGGAGAGTGTGATACCGCTCTTTTTTGTGTTATTAACGCACCCAGTTTAGCGCACAACTTGTAATCTTGGTGTAAATGAGTCACTAAAATATTTATCTTGCAGTGTGTAAAAGAACATGCTTTAGGATTGTAATGTAAATTTTTTTAATTATATTTATATTTTAAAATGTATTTTGTCCCAATTTTCTGTAAATAATATCTAGAGATTCTGGGTTTTCCAATCCTCAGAATTGCACAAGCCTATTCCTGTCACATATCTTTCCCTTACTGATCTCATCAGGGGTGTTTAGATACCTTTATGCAAATGTTTGCAAATTTTCCAGTACGAAGTCTGTACTGGCTTTACAAATATGGCAAGGAGTAGAAGGTAATTTGGACATTGAATGGAATTTGCAACAAGAAATAGTTAATCTATTTGGAAAGCTTTTACACTTGTCTTGTATGTTATTTTAACTCTACACAGAAGTCTTATAATTTTAAGGTGTTTTATGTACCTTTAAATATAATAAAGATAAAAAAAACAAATGAAACGAGACACACCAAACCTCTTTAAAGTGTTATTACCGGGATACATTTCTTTCTGAGTTCTATCTGAGGTTTCAGTACTAAATTTGAAAGTCCCTAGTGACATTTATGGAAGTTTTAGCAATCAAAATTTATAATGACTCTAAAGTGTTTACATATTAAATCATGTGCACAGTCTTGGCTTTCATTAAAATTAATGTAAATTAGCAAATTTATTTTCATCATTTATTCTAAAAAAATTGATTGATGAATAAATTAATATATTTCCTTAAACAGTTTAAATTAATATGGACATATTGCTAAAAAAATAAATAAATATAATTTAAGAATGACAGTTTTATTCATGCCAAGTATTTGCTAGCAAATGATCAAATGAAATGCAAAGTTTTGATCTATAACTGCACAGAAAAAATGATGTGCTTACAACATTGATATTGTAATATAAAACTTTTAAAGGGAAATTCTTTCATGATTCATCCAGAGAATAACATTTTAAACATTTCTCATTTACTTCTATTATCAATTTTGCTTCATTCTCTTGATATCCTTAGTTGAAGGGACAGCAATGCACTACTGGGTTCTAGCTAAGCACATCAGATGAGCCAATGACAATAGGCATATATGTGCAGTGACCAATCAGCAGCTAGCTCCCGGTAGGTATTCTTTTCAACAAAGCATACAAAAACAACTAAGCAAATTAGTGAATAGAAGCAAAATGGTAAGTTGCTTAAAATGATATGCTCTATCTAAATCATAATAGAAAATGTTGGGGTTTCATGTCCCTTTAATAACACGTTGTAAAAAAAAATTGCAGTATATTATTTTATTTTCCCATTTCCAAATTTCAGTTGCAAATTATAAATTTTATTGGGAACTGCGCCTTTAGGTTTAATCTGGCAACTGAAATAACTGTTTTTCCTCTTTGAAACCATCACAATAATGAAAATGTAAGTACCTAAATATGTGTGTGTACAGTATATGTGTGTGACAGGCAGTAGATAGATCTGCTCTTTTTGCAGGCTCATACCATTAAAATAGGCATGTCCTTAATAACAATAGATGGAAGTTTAAATGAGCAAAGCCAGCTCTTAAATTTGAAAGTACACATTGCAAAAGAACTCTTGTTAACCAATCACAAACTAAAACACATATACATTTTATTTGCACATGTGCAGTTAAAAAAAGAGATTGGGGTAGCCCTGCCTTGTTCTCTACCCTTTAGGTGGATTAGCACAGTTTTAGCCTAGTTAATAAATAATAATAATGTATTAAACAGACTGAGGAAGGGGTGACCGCCCTGAAACGTCACGGAACAAACCTGTTTGCTATGCTTAAACCCAGAAAGTGCAATTTATTTTGATGGACTATATAACTGTTCCCGCACCCTGGTATTTTTGACAATTGCTAATGAGAGTGCACTGAAAGTTATCTTGTTATTTATATTTAAATGATCATTTGTTTATAATTAGATTCAAACACACTCAGAGGGCTTTGTTGCAAAATGTATTCTTTATTTTCTACATTGACAATAATCTTAAAAATACCCTAACACAAGCACACACACATACGCAAGCACACACACGCCCACACATGCATACACACATGCACACGTACATACACACACATGCACATACATGTGCACACACACACACACACACACAAATTCTGGATGATTGTTTTGTGAAGCTGTGCATTAAATTCAGATGTCTGAAACAAATGAGATAATAGCATCACAAAACAGACAAACATCCCATTTTTCTGACCCTTGAGAAAGTCTGCATGTGAGCGGATGTCACGCATAGGCTGGGAGAATTGTGAGGACTCTTGGGGTGCGATTTAGCAAGCCCTTCGTTCATCTATGACTGCAGGTTCTCACAAGAGAACCTGCAGTCCATATTTATCAAGCAGCGGTCATGATACCACTGCTTCCTACACTCTTCTTGACCTCATAGTTGGAGAATTTCAATCTCCCCGGTCTCATCTGACTGGGGAGATTGACAGCTCCTGTCCACGCATGATTGGCAGGGGGCGGCATTGAATGCGAGCGCAAAATAGCGCTTGCATGCAATGTTAAATTCTGCTAGCGGAATTCTGTCCACCAGAGGCGAGCTGTGGCGGACAGGGGCGCATATGTATTTCCCTGTCTGCCGTAGCTTGATAAATCGAGCCCTTGTTATCAAGGATGCTTCTGTATGTGTGCGTTTTAAAGCTAAAACCTTTGGAATAAGAAGCACCGCTAAGCGTGTCCAGAAACCATGGGTCAGCAAGGAAGGAGCATGCTTGAAAAGGAGCAAGATCCAGAGGTCTTTTTAGACAATAAGCTGACTTTATTCGTTTTTTCTGTGTTTAGCATAGTGATTGAAATTGAGTCGCAGATGCGCTCTTTTGTTTCCTTTGCTCTATAAAAAATTAGAAGCATTTCTTTTATAAAAGGCACCAAATGCATGAATAGTTATAAAGCATTTTATTACAATATGCTACAAAGGTCATCTTTCTAGATGTGCTGGTGTAACAATAGACTAAACAACATGCTGGGAATTGATATGGGTCAATACAAATGACCACGGCTAATCCACATTTATAAGGATTGTTGAAGAACTCCAAACTGGAAAACAAAACTATCTGAAATGAGAAAACAGTTTTAGATTAATTATCTCAAAGCTAATGTGTTTTAAATGTGTTTTTCATGGTTTTAATAATATTGAGGGAAAAGAAAGAGAGAAGGAACTAAAAAATATATTAACTCACTAACTTGTTTGAAATGCAATTCCATTATATAATGTCCCTGTGTTTGCAAAATATTAAACATCAATACTGAAGATGCATTCACTCAATGTTAATAATATTTAATGCAAAATACTGCTGAGATAATGTTTCCCAAAAGCCCCAAACTCTCCTTTTTTGAACAACATCTTATACCTTATCCATTATCTTTGTTAAAATTAATGTTTTTTTTATCTGCAAATGGCCAGAAGCAGATATTTTAGATACCATCTGCAGTGCATATAAAAATGTAAAATAAATGGCATCTGTCATCTCTATGGAGAAATGTTCCATTAATCTTTACAAAAGCTGCTAATTCAAACAAACAGTTCATTATCAATTCACTCTAACATAGGACATTTCATGCAGTTGAAGGATAGATACTCAGAAAGAATGATACTCTTCATATTATCAAAATATCTCAAGTGATATTCTATAACTAAAGGCCATAACAAACTACATGCGCTAATTCATTAGAGCATGTAATTTTAACACTAGCGATGCCCTCAACTGCAAAGAGGTTAAACACATAGCTAAAGTGCAGCTCAGAAGCCATAGAGAACTGCTGCTCCCGAGCAGAATCTGCCACTGATCCAATCATCAGTGATTCGCACCATCCAGCTCTGCGACTAGTGATGCTGATTGGTTAACTGGTAATTTCTGTATTGGACATGCAGTGTTCTGCAACTCCCAAGCAGTATTTTAACTATGTCTTTAACCATCGTCATTCATTTTTCTTTGCAAAGTTACAAAACCTATTTATGGGATGTTTATTTGGAAGCTTAGTGATCAAAGAACATTTTTATTTACCATTTAAATTATTTATTTGAAAGATCATTAAAGAGACAGTCAACCCAAAATTTGCCATAAGTCATTCCTATAAAGTTGCAAACGCTTATTATTTCCAACTATATAAAACTATTTTCTACTATGAATACAAGAAAGGTGCAATAAAAAAAGATACACAAAATGTGTGACTTGAGGTTAAAGTTATAATGTTTGTGAGAATAGAACATATGGTGATTTAATTTAAAATTTAGTTATTTTGCTAATAATCCATGTATAAACAACAAGTGACTTTTATGGATCTTGTGGTGAATTTATTGTTGCACTTTTATATGGAGTCAGAAAGTACTTAATAGTCACAGATAGATTTATTTAAGGGATCTCTTTGTGTTTCGTGCCACACATTGCAATGATGATAGTTACCCTTTTGTGCTTTTTCCTGTGATAGTTATTATATATTGATTTTTTCTTTTTTTGCTGGGCCCTGGACTCACCAAGGGGTCGATCCGATATAAAGCGTCGCCCGCAAAAGCCGGCGACGCCAATAATTGCGCGGATTTGGTATCCTATATACGGCGTAAGCTAGAAGTTACGCGCGTATATTTCTGCCGTCGCCCGCAGTTTTTTGGGCCATAGGCAGGTATACCAAACCCGCGCAGTTTGGTATCCAATATGCAGCGTAAGGACTTACGTGGCGAAAATGGAGAAAACTTACTCCATTTTCACCTCGCCACAAAAAGCAGCCGTAAGAAGCCTTACGCTGACTATTGGAGCCCCGTAACTCCCTAAACTAGCTGCTAAAATAAACCTAACACCTAACGCATGCGCAATGTCTATCTTCCTGTCGACCGCGATCTTCTAAAATAAACCTAACACCTAACGCATGCGCAATGTCTATCTCCCTGTCAACCGCGATCTGCTAAAATAAACCTAACACCTAACGCATGCGCAATGTCTATCTCCCTGTCAACCGCGATCCCCCCCCCCCCCCCCCGAAATCCCTAATAAAGTTATAACCGCCTAAAACGCCGCTCCCGGACCCCGCCGCCATCTACATAAACTAACCCCCTACTGTGAGCCCCTAAAACCGCCGCCATCTACCTTATCTATCCCGTAATCTGACCCCTTACACCGCCGCCACCTATATAAAAATGATTAACCCCTAATTTAATCTACCTACCCCGCCGCCAGCTATGTTATCTATATTAACCCTAAGTATATTATAGTTAATATAGTTATTACATTATATATATTAACTATATTAACCCTAATTATATTAGGGTTAATATAGTTAATATAGTTACTATAGTATTTATATTAACTATATTAACTCTATCTAACCCTAACACCCCTAACTAAATTTATATTAAATTAATCTAATTCATTTATAAACTAAAATATTCCTATTTAAATCTAAATACTTACCTATAAAATAAACCCTAAGATAGCTACAATATAATTAATAATTACATTATAGCTATGTTAGGGTTAATATTTATTTTACAGGTAAATTGTTAATTATTTTAACTAGGTATAATAGATATTAAATAGTTATTAACTATTTAATATCTACCTAGTTAAAATAATTACCCAATTACCTGTAAAATAAATCCTAACCTAAGTTATAAATACACCTACACTATCAATAAATTAAATAAACTACAAACATCTATCTAAAAATACAATTAAATTAACTAAACTAAATTACAAAAAAAAACAAACACTAAATTACAAAAAATAAAAAAAGGATTACAAGATTTTTAATCTAATTACACCTATTCTAAGCCCCCTAATAAAATAATAAACCCCCAAAATAAAAAAAATTCCCTGCCCTATTCTAAATTAAACAAATTTCAAAGCTCTTTACCTTACCAGCCCTTAAAAGGGCCTTTTGTGGGGCATGCCCCAAAGAATTCAGCTCTTTTGCATTCAACAAATACAATCCCCCCCCCCCCCCATTACAACCCACCACCCACATACCCCTATTCTAAACCCACCCAAACCCCCCTTAAAAAAGCCTAACACTACCCCCCTGAAGATCTCCCTACCTTGTCTTCACCACACCGGGCCGAACTCCTGATCCGATCCGGGCGATGTCGTCCTCCAAGCGGCAAAGAAGAATTCTTCCTCCGGCGATGTCATCCTCCAAGCGGTAAAGAAGAATTCTTCCTCCGGCGACGTCTTCCTCCAAGCGGCAGCAAAGTCTTCATTCTTCCGGCGGCATCTTCAATCTTCTTTCTTCGCTCCGCCGCCGCGGAGCATCCATCCCGGCCGACTGCTAAACTTGGAATGAGGTACCTTTAAATGACGTCATCCAAGATGGCGTCCGCCGAATTCCGATTGGCTGATAGGATTCTATCAGCCAATCGGAATTAAGTTAAAAAAATCTGATTGGCTGATTGAATCAGCCAATCAGATTCAAGTTCAATCCGATTGGCTGATCCAATCAGCCAATCAGATTGAGCTCGCATTCTATTGGCTGTTCCGATCAGCCAATAGAATGCGAGCTCAATCTGATTGGCTGATTGGATCAGCCAATCGGATTGAACTTGAATCTGATTGGCTGATTCAATCAGCCAATCAGATTTTTTTAACTTAATTCCGATTGGCTGATAGAATCCTATCAGCCAATCGGAATTCGGCGGACGCCATCTTGGATGACGTCATTTAAAGGTACCTCATTCCAAGTTTAGCAGTCGGCCGGGATGGATGCTCCGCGGCGGCGGAGCGAAGAAAGAAGATTGAAGATGCCGCCGGAAGAATGAAGACTTTGCTGCCGCTTGGAGGAAGACGTCGCCGGAGGAAGAATTCTTCTTTACCGCTTGGAGGATGACATCGCCGGAGGAAGAATTCTTCTTTGCCGCTTGGAGGACGACATCGCCCGGATCGGATCAGGAGTTCGGCCCGGTGTGGTGAAGACAAGGTAGGGAGATCTTCAGGGGGGTAGTGTTAGGCTTTTTTAAGGGGGGTTTGGGTGGGTTTAGAATAGGGGTATGTGGGTGGTGGGTTGTAATGGGGGGGGGGGGGATTGTATTTGTTGAATGCAAAAGAGCTGAATTCTTTGGGGCATGCCCCACAAAAGGCCCTTTTAAGGGCTGGTAAGGTAAAGAGCTTTGAAATTTGTTTAATTTAGAATAGGGCAGGGAATTTTTTTTATTTTGGGGGTTTATTATTTTATTAGGGGGCTTAGAATAGGTGTAATTAGATTAAAAATCTTGTAATCCTTTTTTTATTTTTTGTAATTTAGTGGTTTTTTTTTTTTGTAATTTAGTTTAGTTAATTTAATTGTATTTTTAGATAGATGTTTGTAGTTTATTTAATTTATTGATAGTGTAGGTGTATTTATAACTTAGGTTAGGATTTATTTTACAGGTAATTGGGTAATTATTTTAACTAGGTAGATATTAAATAGTTAATAACTATTTAATATCTATTATACCTAGTTAAAATAATTAACGATTTACCTGTAAAATAAATATTAACCCTAACATAGCTATAATGTAATTATTAATTATATTGTAGCTATCTTAGGGTTTATTTTATAGGTAAGTATTTAGATTTAAATAGGAATATTTTAGTTTATAAATGAATTAGATTAATTTAATATAAATTTAGTTAGGGGTGTTAGGGTTAGATAGAGTTAATATAGTTAATATAAATACTATAGTAACTATATTAACCCTAATATAATTAGGGTTAATATAGTTAATATATATAATGTAATAACTATATTAACTATAATATACTTAGGGTTAATATAGATAATATAGCTGGCGGCGGGGTAGGTAGATTAAATTAGGGGTTAATCATTTTAATAGAGATGGCGGCGGTGTAAGGGGCTTACATTAGGGGTTAATAATTTTAATATAGATGGCGGCGGTGTTAGGGGCTCACTTTAGGGGGTTATAGATATAATATAGCTGGCGGCGGGGTAAAGGAGCGGCGGTTTAGGGGTTAATAGCTTTTTTATTGTTAGGCTAGTGAGGGGGGATAGCGGATAGAGGGTTAGACAGTGCGGGCTATGTTAGGGAGGCGTGTTAGACAGTGCGGGCTATGTTAGGGAGGCGTGTTAGACAGTGCGGGTGTTTTAGACTTTAGTCAGGTTTTATAGGCGCCGGCAGATTCTAACGTGCCGCAAGTCACTGGCGACGCCAGAAATTTGTACTTACGCAGATTTCTGGACATCGCTGGTTTGTCAGACTTACGGCACGTTAGCATCTGACGGCGACATATATGGGATGGCTCGAGTTGCGAGCTGAAACTGCGGGCGACGCTGGTCTCCTCGCTTGCGCCGCAAACTGCGATCTATATCGGATCGCGCCCCAGTATTTTCATTTTCATTTTTTTTCCTTTTTACATGTTTTTACCTATGTTTTAAACGTTTCACTAATAAAGGTTATGTTTTATGAGAATAATTATATGTTATATTTTGGGGACTTTGTAATTCTGTAAATTTGTTTTTTTTTCTACCTCTGAGTGCTTAGGGCAGTTTTTCCCAAACTTTTATGCCCGTGACCCGGAACACAAAACTTTGTTGGTGACCCTTGGCGATCAATTTTTTTTTGCCAGGTAAATTTTTATTGGTATATTGACAAATTAAACAAGCTTAGAAAAAACACAATTTATGCTTACCTGATAAATGATAAATGTATTTCTCTTGTGGTGTATCCAGTCCACGGATCATCCATTACTTGTGGGATATTCTCACTCCCAACAGGAAGTTGCAAGAGGACCCACAGCAAAGCTGTTATATAGCTCCTCCCCTCACTACCATATCCAGTCATTCGACCGAAAACAAGCAGAGAAAGGAGAAACCATAGGGTGCAGTGGTGACTGTAGTATAAATTTAAAAATAACCTGCCTTAAAATGACAGGGCGGGCCGTGGACTGGATACACCACAAGAGAAATAAATTTATCAGGTAAGCATAAATTGTGTTTTCTCTTGTAAGGTGTATCCAGTCCAGGGATCATCCATTACTTGTGGGATACCAATACCAAAGCTAAAGTACACGGATGAGGGACAAGGCAGGTACTTAAACGGAAGGTACCACTGCCTGTAAAACCTTTCTCCCAAAAATAGCCTCTGAAGAAGCAAAAGTATCAAATTTGTAAAATTTTGAAAAAGTATGAAGCGAAGACCAAGTCGCCGCCTTGCAAATCTGTTCAACAGAAGCCTAATTTTTAAAGGCCCAAGTGGAAGCCACAGCTCTAGTAGAATGAGCTGTAATCCTTTCAGGAGGCTGCTGTCCAGCAGTCTCATAGGCTAAGCGTATTATGCTTCTTAGCCAAAAAGAAAGAGAGGTTGCCGAAGCCTTTTGACCTCTCCTCTGTCCAGAGTAAACAACAAACAAAGCAGATGTTTGTCGAAAATCTTTAGTAGCTTGTAAGTAAAACTTTAAAGCACAAACCACGTCCAGATTGTGTAATAGACGTTCCTTCTTTGAAGAAGGATTGGGACACAAGGATGGAACAACAATCTCTTGATTGATATTCTTGTTAGATACCACCTTAGGTAAAAACCCAGGCTTGGTACGCAGAACTACCTTATCAGAATGAAAAATCAGATAAGGAGAATCACATTGTAAGGCAGATAGCTCAGACACTCTACGAGACGAGGAAATAGCTACCAAAAAAAGGACTTTCCAAGATAAAAGCTTTATATCTATGGAATGAAGAGGTTCAAACGGAACTCCTTGAAGAACCTTAAGAACCAAATTTAAGCTCCATGGTGGAGCAACAGGTTTGAACACAGGCTTGATTCTGACTAAAGCCTGACAAAATGCCTGAACGTCTGGAACATCTGCCAGACGCTTGTGCAAAAGAATAGACAGAGCAGAAATCTGTCCCTTTAAGGAACTAGCTGACAAACCTTTTTCCAAGCCTTCTTGGAGGAAAGATAATATCCTGGGAATCCTGACCTTACTCCATGAGTAACCCTTGGATTCGCACCAATAAAGATATTTACGCCATATCTTATGGTAAATTTTCTTAGTGACAGGCTTTCGTGCCTGTATTAAGGTATCAATGACTGACTCGGAGAAGCCACGCTTTGATAAAATCAAGCGTTCAATCTCCATGCAGTCAGTCTCAGAGAAATTAGATTTGGATGGAGGAAAGGACCCTGAAGTAGAAGGTCCTGTCTCAGAGGCAGAGTCCATGGTGGCAATGATGACATGTCCACTAGATCTGCATACCAGGTCCTGCGTGGCCACGCAGGCGCTATTAGAATCACCGATGCTCTCTCCTGCTTGATCTTGGCAATCAGTCGAGGGAGCAGAGGAAACGGTGGAAACACATAAGCTAGGTTGAAAGACCAGGGCGCTGCTAGAGCGTCTATCAGCGTCGCCCTGGGGTCCCTGGACCTGGATCCGTAACAAGGAAGCTTGGCGTTCTGTCGAGACGCCATGAGATCCAGTTCTGGTTTGCCCCAGCGATGAATCACTTGTGCAAACACCTCCGGATGGAGTTCCCACTCCCCCGGATGAAAAGTCTGTCGACTTAGAAAATCCGCCTCCCAGTTCTCTACACCTGGGATATGGATAGCTGATAGGTGGCAGGAGTGAATCTCTGCCCAGTGAATTATCTTTGAGACTTCTAACATCGCTTGGGAACTTCTTGTTCCCCCTTGATGGTTGATGTAAGCCACAGTCGTGATGTTGTCCGACTGAAATCTGATGTACCTCAGAGTTGCTAACTGAGGCCAAGCCTGAAGAGCATTGAATATCGCTCTTAGCTCCAGAATATTTATTGGAAGGAGAGACTCCTCCTGAGTCCACGATCCCTGAGCCTTCAGGGAGTTCCAGACTGCACCCCAACCTAGAAGGCTGGCATCTGTTGTTACAATTGTCCAATCTGGCCTGCGAAAGGTCATACCTTTGGACAGATGGACCCGAGATAGCCACCAGAGAAGAGAATCCCTGGTCACTTGGTCCAGATTCAGTTGAGGAGACAAATCTGTGTAATCCCGGTTCCACTGACTGAGCATGCATAGTTGCAGCGGTCTGAGATGTAAGCGTGCAAACGGCACTATGTCCATTGCCGCTACCATTAAGCTGATTACTTCCATACACTGAGCCACCGAAGGGCGCGGAATGGAATGAAGAACCCGGCAGGAATTTAGAAGCTTTGATAACCTGGACTCCGTCAGGTAAATTTTCATTTCTACAGAATCTATCAGAGTCCCTAGAAAGGAAACTCTTGTGAGTGGGGATAGAGAACTCTTTTCCTCGTTCACTTTCCACCCATGCGACCTCAGAAATGCCAGTACTATGTCTGTATGAGACCTGGCAATTTGGAAGTTTGATGCCTGTATCAGGATGTCGTCTAAGTAAGGGGCTACTGCTATGCCCCGCGGCCTTAGGACCACCAGAAGGGAGGCTAGAACCTTCGTGAAGATTCTTGGGGCTGTAGCTAATCCAAAGGGAAGAGCTACAAACTGGTAATGCCTGTCTAGAAAGGCAAACCTGAGAAACCGATGATGATCTTTGTGTATCGGAATGTGAAGATAAGCATCCTTTAGATCCACTGTAGTCATATATTGACCCTCCTGGATCATAGGCAGGATGGTACGAATAGTTTCCATCTTGAATGATGGAACTCTGAGGAATTTGTTTAAGATCTTTAGATCCAAAATTGGTCTGAATGTTCCCTCTTTTTTGGGAACCACAAACAGATTTGTGTAAAAACCCTGTCCTTGTTCCTCTTTTGGAACTGGATGGATCACTCCCATAACTAGGAGGTCTCTTACACAGTGTAAGAATGCCTCTCTCTTTATCTGGTTTGCAGATAATTGTGAAAGGTGAAATCTCCCTATGGGGGGAGAAGCTTTGAAGTCCAGAAGATACCCCTGGGATATAATTTCCAATGCCCAGGGATCCTGAACATCTCTTGCCCACGCCTGGGCAAAGAGTGAAAGTCTGCCCCCCACTAGTTCCGTTACCGGATAGGGGGCCGTTCCTTCATGCTGTCTTAGAGGCAGCAGCAGGTTTTTTAGCCTGCTTACCTTTGTTCCAGGTCTGGTTTGGCCTCCAGACCGCCTTGGACTGAGCAACAGTTCCCTCTTGTCTTGCATTAGAGGAGGTTGATGCCGCACTTGCCTTGAAGTTTCGAAAGGCACAAAAATTAGACTTTTTGGCCCTGGATTTGGACCTGTCCTGAGGAAGGGCATGACCTTTACCTCCAGTGATATCAGCAATAATCTCCTTCAAACCAGGCCCGAATAAGGTCTGCCCCTTGAAGGGAATGTTAAGCAGCTTAGATTTTGAAGTTACGTCAGCTGACCATGATTTAAGCCATAGCGCTCTGCGCGCCTGTATAGCAAAACCAGAATTCTTAGCCGTTAGTTTAGTCAAATGAACAATGGCATCAGAAACAAAAGAATTGGCTGGCTTAAGTGCCCTAAGTTTGCCAAGTATGTCATCCAATGGAGTCGCTACCTGTAAGGCCTCTTCCAGAGACTCAAACCAGAACGCCGCAGCAGCAGTGACAGGGGCAATGCATGCAAGGGGCTGTAGGATAAAACCTTGTTGACAAAATATTTTCTTAAGGTAACCTTCTAATTTTTTATCCATTGGATCTGAGAAAGCACAACTGTCCTCGACAGGGATAGTAGTACGCTTTGCTAAAGTAGAAACTGCTCCCTCCACCTTAGGGACTGTCTGCCATAAGTCCCGTGTGGTGGCGTCTATAGGAAACATTTTTCTAAAAATAGGAGGGGGAGGGAACGGCACACCTGGTCTATCCCATTCCTTATTAATAATTTCTGTAAACCTTTTAGGTATTGGAAAAACATCAGTACACACCGGCACTGCAAAGTATTTATCCAGTCTACACAATTTCTCTGGCACTGCAATTGTTTCACAGTCATTCAGAGCAGCTAAAACCTCTTTAAGTAATACGCGGAGGTGTTCAAGCTTAAATTTAAATTTCTCCCTGAATCAGAAACATCACCCACAGACTGAAGTTCTCCTTCCTCAGCTTCAGCATATTGTGAGGCAGTATCAGACATGGTTCTTAAAGCGTCAGTATGCTCTGCATTTCGTCTAACCCCAGAGCTATCTAGCTTACCTCTAAGTTCAGGTAGTCTGGCTAATACCGCTGACAGTGTATTATCCATGACTGCCGCCATGTCTTGTAAAGTAAACGCTATGGGTGCCCTTGATGTACTTGGTGCCATTTCAGCGTGAGTCCCTTGAGCGGGAGTCAAAGAATCTGACACGTGGGGAGAGTTAGTCGGCATAACTTCCCCCTCGCTAGATTCCTCTGGTGATAATTTTTTTAAAGACAGAATATGATCTTTATTGCTTAGAGTGAAGTCAGTACAATTGGTACACATTCTAAGAGGGGGTTCCACCATGGCCTTTAAACATAATGAACAAGGAGTTTCCTCTATGTCAGACATGTTTATACAGACTAGCAATGAGACTAGCAAGCTTGGAAAACACTTTAATTCAAGTTAACAAGCAATATAAAAAAACGGTACTGTGCCTTTAAGAGAAACAAATTTTGTCAAAATTTGAAAAACAGTGAAAAAAGGCAGTTACACAAACGAAATTTTTACAGTGTATGTAATAGGCTAACAGAGCATTGCACCCACTTGCAAATGGATGATTAACCCCTTAGTTCAAAAAACGGATCCAAAAAACGACATAGACGTTTTTTAACAGTCCCAGCAAAGTGCCACAGCTTTACTGTGGCACCTACCTTCCCCAATAAACGATTTTAGGCTCTTTAGAGATGTCCTGTAGCATTCAGGGGACTCCTGAGGAAAACTGGATGTCTCAGTCTGTAATTTTAACTGCGCAAAAAAGCGCTAAAATAGGCCCCTCCCACTCATATTACAACAGTGGAAAGCCTCAGGAAACTGTTTCTAGGCAAAAATACAGCCAGCCATGTGGAAAAAATTAGGCCCCAATAAGTTTTATCACCAAGCATATATAAAAAACGATTAAACATGCCAGCAAACGTTTTATATAGCATCTCTATAAGGGTATTACCCCTGAGAGTAAGCATGATACCAGTCGTTATTAAATCACTGTATTCAGGCTTAACTTACATTTATCAGGAATCAGCAGCATTTTCTAGCATTTCCAATCCTAGAAAAAATTATAACTGCACATACCTGATAGCAGAGTAAACTGCACGCCATTCTCCCTCTGAAGTTACCTCACTCCTCAGACATGTGTGAGAACAGCAATGGATCTTAGTTACAACCTGCTAAGATCATAGAAAACTCAGGCAGATTCTTCTTCTATCTCTGCCTGAGAAAAAATAGCACAACTCCGGTACTATTTAAAATAACAAACTTTTTTTAATAAACTAACTATTTTTCACCACTCTCCTCTTACTACCTCCATGCGTGTTGAGAGTTGCAAGAGAATGACTGGATATGGTAGTGAGGGGAGGAGCTATATAATAGCTTTGCTGTGGGTCCTCTTGCAACTTCCTGTTGGGAGTGAGAATATCCCACAAGTAATGGATGATCCGTGGACTGGATACACCTTACAAGAGAAATCGTTATGCCAAAAAAGCAATTGGTATCAGTGAGGTCCAGTAAAATCATTGGACCCCACTTTTATCACTGGTAACATTGTACTTCCCTGGTACTACTGGACCCCCACTGATAGCATTGCACCCCCACTGTTATCTCTGGACCCCTACTGATAACACTGGACCCTTGCAGATACCACTGGACCCCACTGTTATTACTGGTACCATTGGATCCCATAGTACCAAAGAACCCCCTGTACCAATGCACCCCTCCCCCCACCCCCCCCCACCGATAACACTGGACCCCCACTTACTTCCTGCATGCCAGAGAGTGGAGTAATCTCACCATACAGTGCAGAGAGGTAGATAATTTTCTCTCTGCACTATATTGTAGCCACAGAGGTGGTCATTTAAAAAAAATCTGAATCTCCACGGCAGTTCCCTACTTCCCTCCATCAGGGCATGCATTGTATACTATAAAGTGATGCAGCCTCTGGGTTATAATTGGGCAGTAGATAAGAGTGGAATAGAATTTAATAAAGATACTGATGATAATATGAAGCATTTGAACAGGAATTTAACTAGATCAGAAATACAGGCTCTATGTGAGTTAAGCAGAAATGGTTCTCTGGTCATATATCAAGCAGACAAGGGGATCAGTAGATGCTATGAATAAAACACAATACATAAATGAGGCATTAAGACAATTGAGTGAACCTCTAACTATTTGGTATTAAGTTAAAATGCAACTAATACTTTCCATAAGAAATTATGTAAACTTTTTTTTTGTATGTTTAATATCCATTGTATTTGGAACAGGTACAGTATAGATATAGACCCATAGTTAGTGGTATTGGGTACTTTTTCGGACACCTGTCCCAGGGGTTAGATGATATTTTACAACCACTTATTTTAGGATTACCCAGTTGTATTAGGGATACCCAGTATATTTTATATATTCTAGCTGCTGTATCCTTGGAACCGGGTTATTTCTGGTATTAGGATATTATTTGTCTAATTTTTCAGATTTTTCAGATGCTTCAATCATTTGTTTGGCAAGTTACCAAATTTAGAGATTGTCCCCTCATATGCCAACCTTTTTATGGGTTGGCGAAAACTGCCCCACATCTTTGCATTGGAGAACCCCTTTGTAAAATAAATTAACATTTATTGACGTTTTATAGATTATTTGCTTTTGATTTGGTGTGAAGCGGAGGAAGAGGTGGCTGTGTTCATAATCTGCATCAATAATAATGATCTAGGATTAAAGTTTGTTTACCATTTGAATAGTAATCAGATTAACTACTTGGCTGTCAAATTGATGGCTGCTAGAGATGGTTCAATAAGGTTGGAAGTCTATAGGAAACTAATTTCTGGAAGCACACTCTTGCATGCAAAATGTTGTCACACCAAACACATGCCTTACACAGTAGCCAAGGGTCAATTTATTAGATAAGAAAAAGTGGAACAGATACACTAAAATACCAGGAACAGCCAGATCTCTTAGCTGGAGCAGCTGAGGGACAGAAGTTATGTAAAGAATACAATGAATCAGGCAAGGTGATAAGTAGATAAATTGGATAGACATACTCTGTTGTTGGATACACCTAAGACCTGGAGGGCTGATTTTGAAGGGGTCACTTTTGTAACTGAATATACTGCTCAGTCAAGTAGAAACTGTGATACTATCCGGAAACATTGTCCATTTTTAGGTTCAGATGTCAAACGGACTGGTTTGGTTTAACAAGGCTGTAGGTTCCTTACAGGAAAAATAAAACTGTTAGTAACATGTTATCACCTTCCCAGTTAACGGCCAAACAGAGAGAAAGCTCCTGGCTCCTGATTAAAGTGATATTTCATTGTGGAACCAATGCCTGTAAACCTTGGGATTATGTAACTCTAGGAAAAATGTTTATATCAGTAGTTACACACAATATTTTTTAAATGAAAGTATGTTTATTGCAGGTCAACTCATGTGGTATAAATTATTACCTGCAGTTCCTGTAACCTACAGGATGTAGGGCTCACTACTAGGGAAGTAAAGTCAAGAATATGTGAGCTTTTATGTACGATTAAGGTGGGTACTTCCACAACTCCACTTCTTCAGCATTTTGCGAAACTTCACAAGAAATATATTTCCTCTTTTAGATGGACAGTTACTAAAAATATAATTTCCCCAGAAGTGTGGTAATAAATACTAATTTTTCAGTTATGTATCCGTATGCCTCATGGACTAAATTAAAAATTTTGCCTTATTAATAATTGGCAATAATTCACAAGCCTTGTGTAACAATTCCATGAAACATTATCTTTCTATTAACATCATTATTATATTAAATAATTTTCAAGCTGGAACTGGAATAGGTTATCTTTGTTAATGCCCATGTCTAGATTTAATGAACATATGCCATAAGGTTTTCTGTGACTTTGGTAGTATCATGAGTTTTGTGTTTTTAAAGGGGTATCAAACAGTTCACCTTTGGTTAAAACAAATATGTTAAATCAAAGTAAACATAAAAAGAAACAGATTGTGTAAAAAATAAAGCAAA
Organism: Bombina bombina; assembly: GCF_027579735.1. Classification (NCBI taxonomy): domain Eukaryota; kingdom Metazoa; phylum Chordata; class Amphibia; order Anura; family Bombinatoridae; genus Bombina; species Bombina bombina. Next base: position 905,809,231 of record NC_069500.1, read on the forward strand.
CATGTTTTCTTGCAAAATTAGCACTTACAATTCTCACTGTAGCCCCTGCCCTCAGCGTGATAAGAATGGAGACATTTTTTAAACTTAAGTTTCTTTATGCCAGTGCTGAGCACAAGCAAATCTGACTCCCTGTTTATCTAGTTTATTCACTTAATACCAGGGGTCAAGTCCAGTGGGAACATATGCACTATTTTTGCAGGAGGATCGAAGTTCCCTCTGGACAGAGAACAGAAATGCTTCAGTAAACACTGCTACTGCTGGTGGGAGGAGCTGGAGCACAGTCCGGTTAGAGGGATAGTGAGATCCTCTAGTAATGGACACTAACACTTCCTACAGTGCACTAAATGCAAGCCAGGCAGCAGTCTTGCTGTGTGATCACCCTGCACTGTGTGGAACACATGGTGCTTACATTTCTGTGTGGCTTGCTCTGGGGTTATTTAGCTCCCCTCACCAGAAATAGGACTATTGTAGATTAAGTGGGCGAGACTTTGTGACAGAGGAGGATTCCCAGGCCCAAACCATTCAACCCTTCATTGGTTTTAATTTGCTTTTATTAACCAAAGCGTATAGATTATATACAGATAAATACAGTGTGTGTGTATAAAACAATATTAATTTTTTTGTAGGACTTGACCACTGCTTAATACCAAACCAACACTGGAAGTTTTAGGCCATTGTGCTAGATAAGCTTCATGTAGAGACCAAAGTCTCCTTGTACAGCTGTTTAGGAAGTAATGGATACTGCACACATGAAGTTAAAAAAAGATCAGATCAATTTAAATAGATGAATAATAAATATTGCAATGATTATTAAGTATATGCCACTGCTTAGTGCTTTTTTTTATTACAACAATGAGTTGAATGAATGATGAGCTCCATCAGTTATCACAGGGAGCCTTTTTTATAAATAAAACAAAGTGGAGGGTATCTGCATTCTCAATTTCAAAACACAATGTATTTGCTTACATTTTTTAAGAAAAATTAATTGAGCATGCAATGACTATGGCTCTCAACCAAAACACGTCAGAAGTTCATTTGCTTGACAAAATGAGGTAGATTTATCATAGTGCGACCGGACATGATACGCTGTCGGCATTTATCATTGCACCAGCAGTTCTTGTGAACTGCTGGTGCAATGCCGCCCCCTGCAGATTCACGACCAATAGGCTGCTAGCAGGGGGTGTCATTCAACCCGATCGTATTCGATTTCTGTCCGGGGCATCAGAGCAGGCAGACAAGTTATGGTGCAGCGGTCTTTATATATAAAAAATATAATATATATTTAAATATGTAGAAAACATATTGGGCCAGATTACAAGTGGCGCACTAATGATAGTCACAATATACAATACAAGTCCATGGTACATTGCGTTTACCAGAGAAAGGTAAGTGTGCCCAAAATCACTCTATCACACCTTATACTTTCATTGGAGATTGCGAACGTGCTAACATGTGTTCATACTACAAGTCAAAGTTATAGGTTGGGCTTGAGTGAAAGCAGAAACTGCGCTAAGATATTTAGAGCGACTTGAGACCAGAAAACACACCCAAAACATATTAAAAGAAAGTATTACACTCATACATACACGTTTTATTAAAACATATAATTTAAATATTTTAAAAAGGTTTTAAAAAGGGTTAAAAAGGATATGTTATATGGCAAATTATTTGAATATATATATATATATATATATATATATATATATATATATATAAATCCAAAATACCAGCACTCACTATCTTCTGTCAGCGTCGGGGTGCTCCCAAAGTATTAACATGTATTGGTGGTTCAAGTGAACAGAGGCACTCTCCGTATAACCAAAAAGTTAGTGTAACCTCCGTATAACCAAAAAGCATCATAGCCCGAAAACGTTTACTCAAATGAGATTGAAATAAAGCACTAACTTTTTGGTTATACGGAGAGTGCCTCTGTTCACTTGAACCACCAATACACACATATATATATATATATATATATATATATATATACACACACACACTTTTGAGCCTTTCCCAGTCAATTATCTTATCAATATAATTTTTATTAATTTTTAATATGTTTTAATGTTTTTTGAATAGAAATACTTCAAATTCCTATGTTGTTCACTTTTTTGAATATATATATATATATATATATATATGGAAACGAGAGTGGTTTGTGCGGGATATCCCCCACAAAGCAAAGTTAGCGTTGATTGTGTGATCAGTTTCAAAGTTGGTTGGGGATCCTGTAGTGGCTGCTAAATTATCTCAGGAGATGGAGGGGGGTCCTATCCAAGAAGAGGGTAGGAGTATCCCTCCAACAAAATATGAATAGAGTAGGGGTTGAGAAGAGCGCCTTTACAGGAATCTAATCCCACATTACCTATATACTGTATAGTTTTATGTTCAGTATATATATATATATATATATATATATATATATCAAAGAATATCAAATGTGATCGTTTGTTGAAGGTCACGATACAAAAACTGTTTTTTGTTGTTTAAGTAATAGTTATTAGTGAAATGTGTTCAGAACTATATTAATTGTCATAGATGTGTTTGCAACATATATAATTACAAAAATTATTATTATTGTAGTCCAACCACAGAATGCGTGGGTATAAGAAATCTAAAAATAAGAAAACGCTTATCACACTTTAAATCCAGTAGGTATTGCACTTACTAGAACAAACCTCAATCATATGAGGTAAGTTGCCGCCTCTGTAAGTGAGAAACTTCTGGAGCTCTATAGTGTTGATAGTCGCTTGGCCATCTGTGTCCTGCCTTCTCCTCTCAGAGTATGGGTTCAGCGTTCAGGTGTATACTGGTGACATTTGTTCTCCAAGTTCCACACAGAATTATGCAGAATGAGAGGCAGAAGGAAAATACATAGTGTAAAACTGTTTATTAAATTTAAAAACTATAATTAAAATAGACAAATGGCCACTCACATTAAAAGTCCTCAAACATATGAGGCATGTAATAAACACTTAGTGATAACCTGTGGTTCACAAATTTTGTAGATGAGAACTGTTGGCGCTGTGTCCTTAATCACGACAGGATAATTTCTCCCATGCACAGTTCAGAAATCCGTTTTTTAACACAAGCCAGTCAGTGTTGTAATATATAAAAAATGAATGAACAAAGTGCACATAGCACTTAAGTAGTATAAAAGATTCTCCAAATGGAGTAGTGGAAAGGTCCCTTACGCGTTTCAAAGGTTATTTCCTTTCTTCTTCCTCAGAGGGTGTTCGATCTAAATATGTCTCATGTCTGTGTCTATAAAAGCCGGGCGGCGGCACGCCTCTCAGAACATAGTGTAGGACTTGATTGGCTAAAGTATCTGTCCATCAACATGCATTACCTGTATGGATCACGCCCGGTACTTGACGTGCTCAGTGATTGGTTCTTAAGCGAGCATACGTCATGGGTATAAGCGTGTATTACACAGCGTGGTTTGCAAGGTGTGTAAGCCTGTGTTTATATGGTTGCTATAGTAACAGACATGAAAGTTTCTATTCGTAATTGCGTGCTATAGTGTGTGTATCGTTTCCATGGTAGCGCCCAAGAAAATATCTATATTACGATCATATCGTCGGCACACCAATGGAAACAAAAATTACATTTTGTTAAGTGGATAATATATATATATATATACACACACTTTTATAAAAGACCCTTTTTTATAATTTTTATCTAGAATTAAATAAAACCAAATGATTCATATTGATGGCATTGTTTACAATGGGAATGCATGCTGTGGCAATAAGTAGGTCTCAGGTCTGCCACAAATTACATATTCATGAAATAAGCTGGATCATATATTAAGACCATATCACATTCTTTTTTCTAAGTTGTGTTCATATATCTATCTGGATTACAATATATAGATGTTTCTTGGGTGTTTTATAACAAAGATTTCATATTCTGCTGGTATCTAATTGTAGAGTCATATTTTAAAACACATATTCAATATTTTACTGTTGTATATTGCTTTTTCATGTTTTAGAAAAAAAGGTCTCCAATACTGTATTATGTAGGATGAAAATATCAGTTGTATAGTTACTTTTAGGTGTTCAGTAGGTGTATATACTTTTGTTTGATTAAAATCGACTTATTTAGAAAAATTATTAAACATTAAAGCCTGAGTTTTTTCTCTATGTGCTTGAGATTCTGCTCCCCTAGTTTTCTTAATATAATTTTGTCACTGGGGGAATATAAAGTGATTACTCTATTCAAGGAATGCTGCAAGGTCAATGTCCTTGTTCAGACCTCTTGGACTCATAGTTCCAAACTGATGAATCCAAAAGGTCTCCCTTTTTCTCAGAAAGAGTTCTCTATTCTAAAATTGTTCCTTTTAGGCTCATGGGATCCTTGTTATGGAAATTTCTGAAATGAAGTGGTACACTGTGGTTCTTCTCTCCCCCTTCAATATTCCTAATGTTCTCTAATAATCTTTTTTTATAGGGTCGTGTAGTTCGTCCTATGTATTGTAAATTACAACTACATTCCAACAGGTATACCACATACTCAGTCCTACAATTAGTCAGTGTAGTAAGGTTGTGTGTTTTTTTTGGTAGAAGTTGATACTATTTGTTTGGTTGGTTTGTTACCATTATAGTGGTGTAGACATGCTGCGCAGTTCAATCTATTGCATTTGAAAAAGCTAATGCTTTTTGCTCCAAGCCAATTGCTAGTTTTTTCTTTCTCTTTTGTTTTTAGCTTACTTGGGGCTATAATGGATTTCAGGTTCTTATTCTTTCTGTATATGATTTGTGTTTTTTTGTCTCCAATTTCTTTTAATAATGGATCTTTTGTTAATACGTGCCAGTGCTTTTTAAGAATTTGTTCTATTTCATTAGCACCAGTATTAAACGTAGTTATAAAGGTAACTCCTGTTTTTGACTTCTTATTTTTATTTCTATTATTACACAACAGTTTATTTCTGTCCATCCTTTCTACCTTTCTGTAAGCTGTCATCAAATCTTTTTCCTTATAACCCTTGTGTAATAGTTTTGCTGTCAGTGTTTCTGATTCTTCTTTAAAGTCACTTGTCTTTGAGCAATTTCTCTTTAGTCTCTGATATTGCCCAAATGGTATATTGTTTATCCATTTGGGGTGATGCCCGCTCTTGGCATTAAGATAACCATTGCTGTCAGTTGGTTTCTTATATAGTCTAGTTAGAATTTTCTTATTTTCTGAGAATAAAACTAAGTCAAGGAATTCAATTTCTTCTTTGCTACTTTTGTCTGTAAATGTAAGATTAAAGTCATTTCGGTTAATATATATATGACAAATTCTTTTA